>NW_004524801.1:1599943-1609180 GCF_000260255.1 Octodon degus | reverse complement strand
AAAAAAAAAAGAAAAACAAAAGTGCCCAGGAATTCAAATTATATATTACTCTTCATTTTGATGTATGTTTGATAGGTCCCAAAATAAAAATATTTAAAAAGTTTATTCTGACAACATTGTTTGCCATATTAGATAAATTCAAGAGAGAGAGGACAAGATAACTCTGGCCAGTCAGATAGCCAGAAACTACTAGAATTCTAAGAGAAGTATTTTCCTCCAATTACCCTAGAACAGGGGCATTCTACAAATTTGAAAGGAAGCATTTTGAATAGCTCCACAACCTGCTCTTCCTAAGGTCATCCAATATTCATCAAAAGTAAATATACAATAAATTGGGAGAGTTGGAAGTTCCATAATGGAGGTCCAGGAGTAAATCTTGCTATAGTCTGTCATAAACATTTCCTTACATACATTTTAATACTCTATTTTATTAAATGTTGGAAATTATGTTTAGGCCATAAGTTTTCCTATGTGTATCATCACAGAGGGGGTTAAGAAAAATCAAAACTACATAAAACCATATGGCAAGGGGCCGGGGAGATGGCTCAGTAGGATAAGCGCTTGACTGGCAAATGAAAGGATCTGAGTTCAATCCCCGGTTCCACCAAAAAAAAAAAAAAAAAAAAAAAAAAAAAAGTAAAAACCAAAACCATATGGCAGCAATATCCATATCTTAATTCAGATAGCTCATTAATTATTTTAGTCCTTTAATCACCAGTTTTAAACTGGTGATTAAAGGTAGACCTAATCTACGGCTCTTCTTATTTAAACCATAGGAAGATAACAAAGAAGTTGTAAAGATAGTCTACTTGAAGACTATTAGAAAACTCTTAGTATGAATAAGTCAGTTGTTTTCTATCAAAATTTTAACATATCAATAGTTTTTTATTAAATTATTCATCAATATAACAACAGTTCTCTATCACATTATTGGACATTCTCCCAGGACTTTTGCTATAGTGGTCTATTTGTATAGTGCTATGCCACAGAATGACAGGACTGGTGATATTCAGCACTGTTGTGGATTACACCCTCCCTTCTCAAATCAGAATTTAAGGGATATGTTAAAAATCAAACTTCAGATTTCACTTAGAACACAGATATTCTGATGAAAACATAATCACACTCGTATTTCTTTATTTTAGGAGTTGTGACTCTAAAAAAGAAGCTCATTACACATTGGCCAAGCAATGGCTGTGACTCATCCACATGGCTGACACTGACAAAGGTTCTACAATCTGAGGTACAGGATCTCAGCATAAATCCTGAGGGGATTTCAATGACCTTATCAGACCCAAAAGCTACAACTCTAGTTGCATAAGTCCTGCTTTACCTTGGTCCTAACCATCCAGCAGAAAAGTATAAAAATGAAGTATAAGAAGTAAAGCCATGGTGTTATGTTGAGCTGTAGGGGACTCAGGTCAACAATTTCTGACATTGCCAGTGAAACAGAAGACCCAGTACTATTATGGGCTACTGAACTCTTTTAGAATATTTTGCTGAGTTTACACACCTATAATATTTAAATGATGGAACGTAACAAAAAAAGGGGATACAGATGAATGTCCATTTTGTATCTGTGTATTCAAAGTGGTTAGTATAGATATTTAGTTACATTCTCTTAACGAATAGAGGGATTTGTTCTAATAGTGTTTGTAAATAGGATATCAAGTCCACATCTTGTACAGCAATTAACCACTAGGAAGAATGTATGCAATGTGTTAATTACTGAGACTGTCCTACCAATTTGGTTTGAAACTGTCTCATTGCTATTTGTTTCTCAATAAAATTATGGAAAAAAAAAAGAAGCTCATTACCATAGAATACATGTCACATGGAGAGACCATGACTATATTGCTATCTCTGCCATTTGAATAGCAAAGAATCAAAATTAATGTCTTATCCATGATTAGCACTTAAAATTACTTCATTTAATTAAATGGCAAGGTTGATTAAAGTTAAAAATAAATTTCTCTAACTTCTGAACAATTGTAATAATTCAAACTAAATAATTAATTAAACAATAAAGGCGCTATTACCCTCAATCTTCCAGCCTAACACTGGGAACACAGTGTCATTTCCCAGGCTGATGCAGAAGAGCAAGCTACAAAATGTCAGTATGAACATGAAGACAAGATTGCAAATTAAAATGCTCTTCCTAGAATCATAATTTGCCTGTGGTTACATGCATAGCAATTTGTGGTCAGCTTATTTGCATGTAGACAGCACTCTGGTAAAGAACTCCCAGTGCAGAAAAATGCTAGAGATCATGTGGTCCAAGCTTCTCATTCTCAGAAGAAAAAGTCTAGAAATTAAGTCCTTTAACCAATATCATATAATTAGTTGGAAGCAGAGCTTCTTTGCATTTTATCATTCATCAAAAAATTAGATTAATAGGAAAATATTTTCCTTCTACAGTTAATTAAAATTCTAACTGAAGGACATCAAACTACCCAAATTAATGTTCTATATATACTATACGTTTTAATCTCAGCAACATTTAAAAAAAATAATCTTTCATGCATTCATGCACTAAGTATCTACTGAATGCCTACATTGCACCATTCCCATGGCAAGGTTCTGGGAATACAGTATTTTGATACCTTTCTGATAATTAGATTAAAAAGATGGGCATTATAAAAACACACAAATGTAGTACTATAAACTGTCATCAATCTATCACAGAGTTCAGCAGGCTGTAAAAGAAGGGCCTAATTTAAAGCTTTTGTTGGCAGAGTCAATGCTTAAAGTAAACCTAAGAAAGTAAACTTTACTCTGAAATCTGAGGAATAAAAAAGAAACTAGCCAAATAAAAAGTGAATTAAAATTATTTTGGGCAACATACATATACTCACTGACCCAACAATTGCATTCCTAACAATATAACCAACAAAAATGTGTGTGTGTATACTTGTATAGAGAGATATACATTTAAGTGTCATTTATAATAGCAAAAACTGAAAATAAAGCATGTTAATAGAATAGTACATTTGTGATTTATACTTTTTTCCATGTGCCATGATAAATTTACCATTTAAAAATGAGCAGACAAAGGGCTGGCCAGATAGCTCAGTGGACTAAAGTGCCTGCTTAGGCAGAGCACAGTGGCTGGGGTTTGATCCCCAATATGCCATGCTGGCCCCAGCCCCAGGGCATGCTGAGTTGGCAATTGAGACTGGCCATGGTGGCAGTGCCTATAATCCCAATGCTTGGCAGGCTGAAATCTATGAGTGTAATCTATGTAGTGAGACCCTGTACTAAAAACATTTAAAAAATAAATAAAAATAAAAATGAGCAGAATGAACAGCAAGTAAAATCCTAACACCAGAAAGAACTTAGTACATATATAACTAAAAGAATGCCAATCGGTCTGGAACACAAAAATTTAGCAACCAAATAGTATAAAAGTAAAGGAGTCAGGCACTTCATACATCTATTAGAGGTACTCTTGAAGAGTTTGTATTTTAAATTCAGTAGACAATTACTGAAGGGTATAAGAAGGGGCACTGAGATCTAAATTGTGTTTTTAAAAGGCTAGAAATGGGGAGGATAAGGAGAAGCAGGAAGACTAATTTTAGAGGCAACTGTAAAGGTCCATGAAAGAGACAACAGTGACTTTACTGGGACAGAAACAGTTAATATGGTGTTTACTGCATGGATTCTCAAACTAGAGCCAAGTTGACTGGATTCTGTAATAGAGTGAACTGGAAATTGAGAGAAAAGGAAGTCATAGAGGGTGATTCTGGATTATACCCTCCAAGGATAAAAGAGTACAATCGATAAAAATAAGGAAGACCAAAGGTAAAGCAGGTTTGAGAGCATGCAGAGATGAATGTAACTATCAAGACACTATTCCAAACTTTCCTTATTGTTTAGCTGCCAGACAGTTTGGGATATTATGGGAACCAAGACATTCACACAAATTTCTATCTTCTTTTGCCAATGATCTGTCTGATTCATATGGCATATGGAATTTCCACAGAAGTCTTTGTTCAGGAACAGACACTAAATTCAATCCAGTCCAAGAGAAAATGAATTTTTACTGTGAGTTCTAAGCGGTTATTGTACCTCAGTTTGATCAAGCAGGATCTCAACTGTATAACTCAACATAATTATACTATCCAGCTCTGTGTCAGTGCCATACAGCTTTGCAACAGCTACAACTCTCACAACTATACCCTCTATCTCATGCTCCAGGAGAACTGATGAAATAGGTCAAGGACAGGTCCTCCAGACAGATCAAGGACAAACAACTAGTGAGAAGTAATATATATTCAGTCAGAAATTTAATTATAAGATCTATCCTGCTATACTCAACACACGATCCACAGGAGACTAAAAGACTGGCATTCAACAGACCACAGCAATCCTATGGTCTCCTAGTGAACCAAATGAAACATAAAGTACTTGGTAAGAGCTAATTTATACAAAGATACTTTACAAATAAAAAGTTATATAAGACTATAATAACGTGGAAAAACAATATTTCACTTCATATATAGAATACTAATATTTGAGAATTTAATAAGTCTTTTGTCTTTCACTCATTTGCAAAATCTAAAATTTTAGAAGTAAACACAATTTCTTAGTAAAAACCATTAAAAACTCAAAGAGAAACATTTTGTTGGTAGTGAAAATATGGCATTTAAAAAATGACACGCAATTTTTAAAGCTATTCCTCTCTTTCATAGTTCAATATTGAAGGTAACCAACTATTCTAGCCCATTGTATTCTCTATGCTTCTTTCAAATTTTAACTGGTTTAGACTTTATCATGTCAGAGTTTCTGAAAATGCTGACTTCATATACAAATAAAAGCAACAGTATTTTACTATTAGCCATTATATTTGCTCTTTTTTTAAAAAAAGCTTTTCAATGTTGAAGTCTTCCTATCTTCTTCCTTTATGGTTAGACAGAACCCTAGGAAGCTTTGTTCTATTTTTCCCCTTTAAGTACTCTACAGATAATACTTATGCACCCTGGCTTGAATTACTTCTAAAAAAGGTCAAAGATAATTCTTTTTTTTTTTTTTTTTTTTAATATATATTTTGAGCTCAGCAGCACAGCACCTGCCTGGCAAACATGAGGCCCTGGGTCCAATTCCTGGTACAAAAAAAAACAAAAAACAAACAAAAAAAAAAAACCAAAAAGCATTTTCATTAGTTTACAGTACATAATGATAACATTCTTGTGGGGAGCTGGTACACGTACATGACAGAGCCCAAAGATCATCCCTATCTTCATTCTTCTGTACCATAATGTATAGCCTTTTCTCCTTGGGTTGCTTTTAAGACTTTTCTCTGTATCACTGTTAATCAGTGGTTTGATTATTTGGGAACAATTTTCTTTGTTTCTCTTCTTAGAGTTCATTTAGTCAATCGCGTCTGTGAATTCATAATTTTCATTAAATTTGCCTATTCTTCATTTTCTTAACTCCTTCTTTCTGGGATTCTAATAGCACATACACATGAGGCCATTTAAAGTTCTCTCACAGTTCATTGGTGCTGTTTATTTTAGATATTTTTCTCTGTAATTCATTTTAATTTTTTAAATTTTAAAAATTATTTGTTTATTTATTTATTTGGTACCGGGTCTCAAGACACAGGTTGGATGCATAGTGATCCTCCTGTCTCAGCCTTCCCAGCACTGGGATTACATAGGTGCACCACCACACTCAGTTTCAGTGGTGGTATGGCTCACCCAGGTTCTGGGGCCAGTGCAGCATGCATGTGGTAACCGGGGATCAAACTTGGGTCCTTGAACTTGCCAGGCTGGCACTTAACCACAGAGCTACCTCCCCAGCCCTGTAATTCATTTTAGGACAGTCCCTATTACTATGTTTTCAAGTTCACCATTTATCTCATCAGTAGCATCAAATCCATTAATTCCTTGATCAGTGTATGTTTCATAATAGTTATGGTCATTTTCTAAAAATTTGATTTGAGTAACATTTTTGACATCTCTCCTTATACTAATTTTTCCTCTGCTTCTTGAACATATGGAGTATATTTATGATAGTTGTTTTAATGTACCTTATTAATTTTAGCACCTGTTCTTACAGACTGGCTTTTCTTCTCATTGTGAGGTATATTTTCTGCTTCTTTATATTTATGTTAATTTTTAATTGTGAATTTTACAAGGTTGGGTGATATATATGATACAAATGTATCATATATATGATACATGGATATATATGTTATTACATGTACATTATATAACAGTGTGTTTGCATTCTGTAAATGTTCTGAAACTTTTTCCTGAAATACAGTTAAGTGGAGATTAAGTTACTGGGAAACAGTATCACCCTTGCAAATCTTCCATTTAAGCCTTGTTAGGCAGGACCAGAACAGAATCTAGCCTAAGGTTACTGTGTCCATTACTGCAGCAATAGACCCTTTTGAGTATGCAAACCAATTCCCTGCATAACACAGGATTTATCCACTCTGGATGTTTAAAATGAATTATTCCCAAACCTATGGGCTCCATAAACACTTTGCTTATTTATTTATTTATTTATTTATTTATTTATTTATTTATTTATTTTTGGTGGAACCGGGATTGAACTCAGGCCCTTGCGCTTGCCAGGGAAGTGCTATTCCTTTATTTTTTAAATTATTTTTATTTTATTGTTTTAAATTTTTATTCATTTGAATGAGAAAAAATAGCAATGAAACAGTTTGAAAACAGGTTAGTAGGATGTCTACAGTAATTAATACAATGCATATTGTTGTCTTCATAGTAGTTATTCAGAGGACAGGCTGCAGACATGATATCTTGCCTAAACAATATTAGTACAAACTTTTATTCTCAGCGAACTAAGAGAAAGTAACTGTATATCTATCCTAACTCTCTTGTGCATACATATATATTTTTTCTTCCCTTTTTTTTCTTACAACAAAACTGTCCTTTATTTACATTTTTGTGAAGTTAGTAACTGCTTATTCCTTTAGATGATTCTTTTCCTGTAGCATCCTCACACACTGACAATGGTGAGTACTCAACTGAAGTCTTGCTACCTCCTTTCTGGTACTCAGTTCTGTGGGGACCAGTTGCCTTGGGCTCCACATATTCCCTACTCTGTCTCTTCAACTCTGGGAGCCTGCCAGGCTCAATAGAAGTACATCCTCTACTGCTGTGGCCGCAAAGCAACCTGAGCTCTCCCAGAAGTTATGGAACCATTTTATGGCCCATCTCATTTGTTTCCCTTCTCTCAGGGGTCAACTTGTGCTACCTAATGCTCAATGCCTGAAAATCATTCATATATTTTGTTCGTTTTATTGCTATTGTTATTAAAGAAGGGAATGAAATCTAGTTTCTGCTACAGTATCTTTGCTTAGTTACGGGCTTTGCTGCTCAGACACAATGCCCAACATCCGCAAATTAAGGTAAAAAAGGTTTGGCTCATAGTCTGTGGAGGCTTTAGTCCACAGGTGCTTGCCTCCAAGGCAAAACAGCATGGCAAAGGAGGGTTGCTCATGGTATGGCAGCCAGGAAGCACAGAGAGATCAAGGGAAGGGAGACAGAGAGGGAGATTCCTCCAGGCCATGTCCCTAGTGACCCACTACCTCCAAACAGGCTTCGCTTCCCAACATCGTATTTATCTATAAATGTGTCAGTAAACTAAACCAATGATGAGCATCATGCCTTTGTGATCCAATCACCTCCCAAAGCCTCACCTGAGCACATGAGACTTGGGGGGAACATCTACATATAAACCATAACATTTATAGTCTGAAGCAAAAAGCCTATTATAGGGGCAGTTATATTTAATAAGACAAATTAGACATTAGATAGACCTGACATCATGTAATGAACTCATATAATGTGGTTTTATTGTTCAGTCAGAGACATTTTGCATTTCCTCACAGCAAAAGCAGTAAAGACGTGTAAACACTTAGGATTGGGGCCGGGGAGATGGCTCAATGGAGTAAGTGTTTCCCTGGGAAGTGCAAGGGCCCTGGTTCCTAAAAAAAAAAAACAAACAAAAAAAAAAACAAAGAAAAAAACCCACTTAGGACCTACTTAATGGTTTTCCAAAGTGTAGTGGTACAAATCAGTAATCGCAGCATTTAGAGGAAACTAAGCTTACAAATTTTTTAAGAGATAGGCTAAAGTGACTTATCTAAAGGTCAATTGTGCTGACTGACAGCAGTTGGCAATTAAAATTTTAAAAACTATGCAAGCTGCTTGTTATTACCACTTACTACACTTGATGTCCAAAATTGTTGAACCTGACATTTAACTTTGCCCAGCAAAAAGATTTTGTGTATTTAAAAACCTTACTTTGAGCCATCGAGATAGCTTAGCGGACTAAGCACCTGCTTTAGAAAGTGCAGGGGTCAGGGTTCAATCCCCCGTCCCGTGTGCTATGCTAGCCCTGCCCCCAAGGCATGCTGAGCCTGCAACTAAGTCCGGGTGTGGTCCCGCACACCTGTAATCCCAGTGCTGGGGAGGCTGAAAACAGGAGGATCACTACAAATCCAAGCTGCATAGTGAGACCCTGTACCAAATACATAAAATGAAAAAATAAAATGAAAATAAAAATCTTACTTTAAATTAAACCATGCTTCCCTTCTAATGTACTAACCCACTGACAGTTTACAAGTTTAACAATTCCTTTGAAAACGCTACCAATTTCAGTCTTTAAACTCTTCTATTAGATTTCTTTGCTTTTGCTCTTTATTCCCCATCCAAAGAAATAACAGCGATTGCCCCTACAACAGCACAAACAATAATTACAGTGGGAAAAAAATGAAGAATTATGCCATGGAGCATGTACTTAATCTAAGCCTATTTCTACTTCTATAAAACATGGATAAAAATGTAACCCACAGAACTGAATGAAAAAAATATGTCAAATGCCACACTGTATACTGAGATGCCCTAGTTACTACAGCAAAGTCCTAAGGGAGCTGCAATGTATTTTAAAAGAAACAGATTCTAGACTCTCAACGTATGTTGGACATCAGCTACATTAGACTGCCAATACATCTCTGCCTGATCTTTGTGAAGCTAGGTTTATGGTAGCTGTGATAAGCAGAAAAGGCCACTAAAGCTGATAGAAAAACTAATTGGTATTCAACAGGTATACACATCCCATTAGTAAATAACTTGTTGTTCATGAGGGAAATAAGTCATTTTCAATTTGTGGAATCATTTTCCTTGAACAGTTACTAATTTTTTAGACTTAAGTATTTATTGTCTGGTCATCTAGCACTATCTATTTTTTTAACTTTAA
>NW_004524801.1:1579498-1599843 GCF_000260255.1 Octodon degus | reverse complement strand
TTTATTTATTTATTTATTGTAGTTGGGACAGGGTGTACAGGGTCTCACTGTGTAGATTGGACTCGTAGTGATCCTCTTATTTACAGCATCCCAAGTGCTGGGATTAGAGGCACACACACCTCACCCAGACTTAGCACTATCTAATAAACAGAACTATTAGATATTGCTTGTACCCTAAGGGTGCTATGAAAACTTAATGAGATGTTAAGGTCACCATGAAAAAGGAAAGTTTAGAAATCTCTGACTTAATGATGTGACTGGCAGAATAAGGTTCCAGAAAAAGGCATCTTTCCATTATTTTTACAGAAAGAAGTTATTTTTCCATTATTTTTATTCCTTTACATTATACAGTTTCACAAAAACTAAGCTGAAGCTATATTATTCTGTGAAGATCTCCAGAATATAATCCTATTAATATTATGACTCATATTCCATACTATGAAAAAAAAAAGGGAATTCCTTCATTTACCCCTCAGAATAGCATAAGTAAAAGATACTGTTTATAAATACACAGTATCTGCAAGTTTGTCAACTTTGTAACCCATTTAAGTTAGTTGTTCTCCCTAAAGCCATTCATTTAACATGTATTCTTCAAATAAGTACAAAGCTGTACTAATCTTATACAGTTAAGTAACCAGGCCCAGGCAACACTACTGAGACACAGGCCTTCTCCTCAAGGATCCCAGTATCCAGACACAGAAACAGGAACACAGTTCCCTGCAATATGAAAACAAAACATCAAGAACACTATGGAAGTACTAATACTTGGTTCAGCCTGAAGGTTTAAAGAAAATTATTTATGAGTCCCATCACTGGCAATAATTACATAACATTCTGGAAATATGATTACTCTGAATAAAATATGTAAGCCAGGAACATAGAAACTTTGCTCAGAAATTATCATCCCAATAGAATTCTATCAGAATGGGGGCAGGCTCGGTCTGTAGGCATTAGTATTTGTTTGTTTGTTTGTTTCTTCTTTCTTTTTTTTTTTTTTGGTGGAACCAGGGACTGAACTCAGGCCCTTGCACTTGCCAGGAAAGGACTTATTCTACTGAGCCATCTCCTTGCCCTCCCCAACTCCCCCCTCCCCCCCTCCCCCCCACCGCCGCACTAGTATTTGTTGAAACTGCCCAAGAGATTATAGTACAGCCAGGGCTAAAAACCACTGGACACTGATTAAGTCATACCATCAGGGCAGACCTGATCTCAGAATCCTATCAACACGACTCTAAAGGAAGTTCTCAGTCAAAGCTAGTGAACATTTGGTGCCTGAAGAGAGCCATAGTTTGAAACCATTTTCATTTGCAACCTGTATCTTCCTACATTCTAATAAAATGAAAGGTAAGTGTTCCTGAATGGTATCTTATAACACTTCTGTCCAAGAAACCTAAGTGATAATTCTCAATATTGTGTATTGACTAAAATGCTTAATTTTAGAACTTTACTCTTTTAATCTGACAACTACAGACTGCTGAAATTACATACTTTTGGTACATGAAGATCAAGTCCTGCTAAAGTCATTTTCACTATTTATTTTTAAGAAAAATACACGTGCATACCTGTAATCCTGGCATTCAAGAGGCTGAGACAGGTGAATCAAGAGGCCAGCCTGGGCTACATATTAAGTTCAATGTCAGCCTGTACTACATAGCAAGACTGTCTCAAAAACCCAAATGCACAAACAAAAAAAAGAACAAAACCACATTAAAAAGTATTCACCTTGTAAGATCAACTGGACCAAATATGTAGGGCCCTTATGGAAGGCCTTGATTGATAGGCTGAGAATTTGAACTTAATCTTACTGAAAAAGCAGGTTACTTTGGTTTGATATAAAAAACTATTTTACAAGATTTTTCTGGTAGATTCATATTCATGATGCACTAAAATTCATGGGACTGGGCTGCTGAAAATAGAGAACATGCCAAATTCTTTCAAGCACAGTTCCTTGACTACAAATATTTAGAAACTTTGAAGGTTTTTAAAAAAATTGTACAGTAAAATATATACCTTAGTATCATTCAAACTAAATGCCAAATTAATACTTTAATCAAATGATTGATAAAAAGTATTATAAGCTCTCAAATGTTAATATTTTACTATTATAAAAGTTTGAGGGCCAGGGAGATGGCTCAGTGGAATAAGTGCTTCCCTGGCAAACATAAGGGCTTGAGTTCAATCCCCGGTTCCGCCAAAAATAAAAATAAAAATTTAAAAAAAAAAAGTTTGCCTAAAGATAACACTGTATTTTGCATGTTTTCACTATAAATGACAATGTTTGAGGAGATACATTTAACTTGAGTATTACACAATATATACACATGTATCAAAATATCAATCACGTGGTACTGCATCTATCTCTATCTATCTATCTATCCATATATATCTTTTATGTTCTTACGTATTTTTAAAACTAAATTTAAATTTTAAAATATATTTTAACTATTACTATAGAATTTATAGTAGGAAAGAACATATCCAAAAGATTCAATATCCATTTTATGATAGCTCTACAGAGGCAATATTTGAACTTTTTATCCTGAGAAAATTACATAGTCTAAATCAAATGAAGATAAAATTCATAGTTAAGATAAAAGCTAGGGCCGGAGAGACGGCTCAGTGGAATAAGCGCTTCTCCGGCAAGAGCAAGGGCCTGAGTTTAATCCCTGGTTCAGCAAAAAAAAAAAAAAAAAAAAAAAAAAAGATAAAAGCTAGGATGTGGCTCAGTGGCAGAGCACTTGCCTAGCACGCATGAGGCATTAGGTTCAATTTCTACCACAGCAAAAATAAAATCACTCACTCAATAGTTACAATGGATTAATAATGTTAAGATGACTAAATATTATTAACATGAATTAATATTGTTCCTCAAGTTGAATATTAACACCAAAAAGTATGTTTTATACTCCTTTTTAAAAATGTCATTTGGGGGCCAGGGAAATAGCTCAATAGAATAAGCATTTGCCTGGCAAGCGCAAGGCCCTGAGTTCAATCCTTGGTTCTGAAGAAAAAAAAAAAAAAAAAACCAACACGAAAGAGGTAAAAATGTCATTTGCCATAAAAGATGGCTGCTAGAAGTTTCAAAGGTATGATTATGTGGCCAATAATCCTAAAAATAATAGATAATACTTTGTAGCTAAACAATGATTTCCAAGTAACTAAGTATCCATATCAGAATTTAAGCATGATTAATGAATCTGGTAACGTCATCAAAAAACACAAGCAGCTGAATAATATGTCATATATGAGATGTTCCCAATTTATGTGTTTAAGAACTGGTAAGGATTAAAGTGCCTACAAGCAGGTGCAGGGCCTGGGGGTTCAATACCCTGGCCTGCCCTGCTGGCTCTGCCTCCGGAGCATGCTGACTCGGCAATTGAGACTGGCCAGGGTGATGCGCACCTGTAATCCCAGCTCTTGGGAGGCTGTAAACAGGAGGATCACTACAAGTCCGATCTAGTAGTGAGACCCTGAATACCCTGTAGACCCTTCCCTAAAATACAGAAAAAAACCCCAAAACTGGTAAGTAAAACAATTACACTGTAATATGAAGTATGGTATGCAGATTACTATAACATGGTATTTTCAGTTTATTTAAATATAAAGCACAATGGAACAGTTAAATCCATATTGACTGAGGTTAACCAAAACTACTTATACCTATTTCTTAGAATACATATAGCCCCTTGTCTCTCATTCAAACCATGTTACTATATGTACCAAAAATATAGATATATTTCTGGTACACTAATCTTTGCTTAAGTTTTTTTATTATTCTACTAACCTTTTCCCCATCAAAATAAAATTATATTTTAATAAGCTTAACACTTTGTCAATAATTTTCTATGCACAAAGATGAAGATCTTACATTCATCACTTATTAAGACTAGAGAAAATTTAATGTGAAAATATTTAAGGACTTATATTTGCAAGCATGCCTTTCAAACATTATTTTGAACTTAGATTAAGTATGAGCAGTAACTAAACTGAATAAAAAGCCCACCCATCTGTCACAAAATAATGCAAACCTTACTAACCTATTTTTCTTGTCGTGCAAAAAGGTTGTCCTTTTCTTTAAAGTAGACTATGAAAATAATTTTTAAATAATATGAAAAAAATCATGTATCTTAAGAAATTCTAGAAACTGTTGACAAGTCTGTTAATGAAATTATAAAGTCCCAGGCTGGGGAAGTAACTCAGTGTTTTAAGCATCTGCCTGGTATGTGAGAGATCCTGGATTTGCTCTTCAGCAATATACCACACACACACACACACACACACACACACACACACACACACACAAATAATAACAATGATAAACAGAAAATCAAGCTAGCAGGAAAGAAAATAAAAGGAAGGAAAAGAAAAAATAAAGGTTTAACATAAGACTCCAACAGTATTAGACACTGTTCAATTTCTGTTAATTATAGTAAAAATGTCAAGCCATTTTATGAGTTTATGTGTTATAACATAAATTGCAACAATGTTCAGAAAAAGATATTCTTTTAGAAGTGGCAAAAGAACCCAAGGAAACAAAATACTGTCACCAAAATCTGCACCTCTCCAAACACTTGCTAAGAAAGTTTATGGGGAAATAAAAGTCTGATAAAAGAAGATAAAAGCATAGTCTTCTAGAGGAAGTACAGTGAGAAGGCTGTCAGTTTTGAAAAAACAGAAACTGCGAATTTCAAATAAAAACACACCCTAAGCAGCTGGTTATAACAGATGACTTACATAGCACGGCCACGGCCCCAGACTCGAACATGAGGCATTCTTCCTTCTGCCTGGTTTCCACTATGAGGCTGAAAGGTGGGGGATCCAATTTGTGATAGACCCGAAATCCTTTGCTGAACGCCATTCTCCTTTTTCAGAGGCAGCTCTGTGACCAAGAAAAGCAAAGCAAAGAGAAAGAAACCGAGGTTTCCTTCTGCTGCAAGGACTGCAGCATGCACAAGTCCCTTCCTGCCAGGTTTTGACCGGGATGGGGGTGGGGGTATTAAAAAAAAGGGAAGCTCAGGGGATGATTATTCCACAAGATAAGTCGTCACCAAATTTTATCAAAATGCAAAAAGGAAAAGCTGCCAATTCTCGTAGCATGGAAAGGCAGGCTTTTAGCCACTGTTAGTCCAGGAAAGGTTTAGGACGACTTGCCCGTTTAATTTATGTTTACCAAAAGGAAAAATGTTGAGCGTATTTTGGTTCGGCGTGGTTTATCAGCTTCCTGCTTCAAGATTTGTTATTACGTGGGAAGGGAACCGATTGGGAAACTTCAAGGCTGTCCTTCGGAGGGAGCGGGTGGGAGGAAAGGTTAACAAGGCTGGTTCAAAGCTCCTTAGGGGGCCGGAGGGAGAGGATTATCCTACGCTGCAGGCTCTCCCCGGGCAACACGCTGGGCTGGGCAGGGCAGGGCAGGGCAGGCGGCACAGGGTAACGCCCGCTGAGGGGGGACAAGCGGAGCTGAATTACGAACGGCCACCTGGAAAAGTCACCAGTCGGGGCGCGGACCCGATCAGGGTTTCAGGGGTCCCAGGCAACCTGCTGCCTAAGGAAGCTATTTCTTCCCAGGGGATGGGCACCAGGCAACTCGACGCCTCCATTATGCGCCAGAAGCAATGCCCGGCGCTCAGCCTGACTCGGCTTCTTTCCCGCTGGGCGACTGACAGCCGCTGTCACCACAGCCCCCCAGCCCGACAGGGCGCCTCGCACGAGCTGCGGTCTCCTCACGCACTCGTCCGCCCGCCCTCTCGCGCCCGAATCCTCACAGCCGTCCCTCACCGCTCGCGCTGCAGAGGAGACTGCTCCAGGAAGCGTCCGCCCGGCCACCGGCCGCCGCTGCAGGTGGGTCTGGCTGCGGCCGCTCCTCGCCCCCGCCCCGCGGGCTTGCTCACCTCTTCCTCCGGCTCCTCCCCCTCCTCCTCCTCCCGCCGCCGCCACAACCCCCAGAAGCGTCACTTCCGCTCCAGCGGGCCCATCTCTTCCGCATTGCGCCGCGGCCGGGGGCGGAAGGGCCGCCCCTCGAGGGAGAAGGGGCGGGGCTCCACGAAGCCCCGCCCACACCCTGCTGCCGGCGAGCCGGAGTCCTCCGCGGCCCCGCGACCCCTGGAGCGACCTTCGCTCCACGCGCGTCCTCCGCCGCCTCCCGGGATGCTGAGGGCGGGTTCGGGCTGTTATTCCCTCGCTTGGGCTCTTGGGAGCACACCAGTACTCCTTGTAGTCGTCAGGAGGGACTCCAGGGAAGAACTGGGCTGGGGGGGCGGTGTTTGACTCGTGCCTTTGCCCGTCGTCAGTACCACCCAGTCACCTTCCCGGCCAAACTGGCGCAGCCGCATATCCCCTGAAGAGCGACAGTCATGTGCCTTTCTGGCCCACCGGGCTGCGCCGGGAGAGCTGTCCATGGTGTCTAACAAGAATTGTTTATTCCAAGCACGCGGGTAGATATCCAGGAAGAAAATTTAGGGCCTGTTTCGAAACCATTCCATTCTTGGGGCCAGTGAGGTGGCTCAGTAGACTAAGTGCTAGCCTGGTAAACGCAAGAGCCTGAGTTCAATCCCCGGTTCCTCCAAAAAAGGAAAAAAAAAAAAAAAAAAAAGTCCTTCTGTTTTTTACATTCTTAGTGTTCTGGAGCTCCCAACAGTATTTGAGAAAATAATGCTTATCATGTAGGATAGAGTTGAAAGTGAACAACCAGGTGTTCAAGGCTGAATCAAACAAAACATGGCTGTCACGAAATCAGGTATAGTTTTCCACTAACAGTGGAATCTACTAAGCACACACATCAAACCCTCTCATCTCGTCCTGACTGTCCAACAGATGTCCTGTTTGTCCCACATACCTGTAGTTCTGCCTCCACTGAACAGAACCAACACAATGAAGTTGAAGCTAACAGGGTGGAAAGGATTTGAAAACATCTCCGCACTGAGAAACTTCTTCCCACTTGCCTTTGCTTTTTCTTTACCTCTTCCTCTTCTTATTTTGCCAGAAAATGCAAATTTCAATTTGGTGTGTGCTGCACAAAATTATTTCCCCTTCAGGCCATCATGCGACTTAACATTTCTCAGCCCATTTTATTTTTTTTTTAAATTTTATTTATTTATTTAATTGTGTGTGTGTGTGTGTGTGTGTGTGGCCAGCTCAGCCCACCAGGGGGTGGGGCTGGCTGGCATGTGGTGCTGGGGGATTGAACCGCAGTCCCTGTGTTTTGCTAAACTTGTTCTAAGTAGGTGCTTTAGACCACTGAGCCATCTCTCCAGCCCTCTCAGCCCATTTTAGAGAAGCTGGAGAACCCTCCCTGGTTTCAGGACTCAGATACATTAGAAAATAATCCACATCCACCCAGACCAAGAACACATTCAAAGGCACTTGGCTTTAGTTCTTACAATTAGAAATTTCTCATTTAGTGCTCTTTAAAAAAGTGTATTCTCTGTTGTGGTTACTCACAACTGCTTCAAAATTAATATTAAAATTAGTCTGTGATTATCAATTTTTTTCTTCCAAGAAAAGCCTATTTGAATTGAGAACTATGCGACAGAGAAATAGAATTTCTGAGAATGGAATTTTTATTTGCTTCTTGTAAAAGTATGCTTTTATACCCTTGATATACACCAGGAAAAATTTAAAAAAAGTTTCAGGAGACATATTATTGGATCGCACTTCATAGAAGCTACCTTTTTATGACAACTGCAATCATCAGGTTGGAGTCTGAAACCAAACCTGCTTACCCAAACCCAAGATTCTACACTTATGTTTCTCTAAAACTACCCCCAAACTAATCCTTCTTGAAGGTGGGAACCACCAGGCTCTCTGGGAAGAAAGTATTCTTCCTATTCCTGGTCCTGGCTCATTTGGACTTTTGGACTCAGGCTGAGGTCAAGACTACTGGGTTGGGGCTTTCTTCAAATTAAATCCAGTCAGAAGGATAGAGGTTCTTCCAAACCTTTTGAAATTTTAGTCATGAATTAGCTTGAAACACAAAAGGTAACTTTAATAATAGATTTTTACATTCTTTTCTTGCCCTTCTTTCCTGTTTATACTTTTACTACAATGTCTCAAAATAGCTACACAAATTAACATCAAACACTTATATGTCTTCAGAGCAGGCTGACTTAAAATACCTGTTAAGAAGCACCTGCTAACTTCCTAGTAGACTCTAAGGGTATGTAGAGGGTATATTTCAGAGAATAACATGGTATGTTCTTGACCCTTAAAGCTGAAGCCTGAGACAGACTCAAAAATACCCCTCCATAAAATATCCACATCCTAATCCCCTCACACCTGTATATGGTAATGTAGGTAGAAATAGTTTTTTAAGGACCTTTAAGGATCTTTAAGATATTTCTGGATTATCCAGGTAGGTCCTAAATGCAATCACAAGTATCTTAAACAGAAAGCTGGATATGGTGACACATACTTGTAATCCTAGCACTCAGGAGGCTGAGACAGGAGGATCAGTGCAAGTTCAAGGTGAGCCTGTGCTACATACAAAGTGAGTTCAAAGCCAGCCTGAACTACACAGTAAGACCATGTTGAAAGAAAACAGTGGAAGGGACAGAGGGAGGGAGGTGGGGGGGGGGACATAAGACACACTCTTAAAAGTACACAGAACTGGAGCAATGTAATCACACACCAAGTATCAGTAGCCACAAAAAGTTGGAAAAGGTGTAGATTTGAACCTAGAGCCTTTACATGGTTCTTCTGACATTTGTAACTTCAGATCATGAGTAAATGTGTTGTTTTAAGTCACCCACCTAATTTGTGGTTTAATTTGTTATAATAAATGAGAATTCATTCCCTTCAAATCAAATAAATACTTTCTGGTTGAGACATAAAGACCACTTATGTCATATGCAGTTCTGTGCTAAATTCATCTTGCATGGAAGTCTTTGTGCAGTGTTCAAACCCATTTCTAAAGTCTAAGTAGTCTAAAAGATTTCACAAAACAAAATCTGAGTTTAAGAGTTCTGAAAAAGATACAGAGATAATAATCATCTAATGGGTTTGAGAACACATAATTGAAGACTCAAATACATAGGGATGTTTACTGAAGTTGAGAATTAATGTCCTGACTAATTCTATGTAGTGAATCACTAAGATTTAACAAAAAATTTATCCATAATGACTATGCAGGAATAAGCAATGTTCCTGTAATAAAGATAAAACTGAGAGTCAGTGGAGCCCGTAACATTGTTCTATATATAATTTGTCTTAATGAAGGGTACATATGGATCTGTTAATAGTATCACTATAAGTCATTTGCAATGCAAAACACAACAAAGGATATATTTAAAATTAATTTAATGCTTGGCTAAAGCTTAATTACATATATAATTATCAAACAATAGTCCTTAATTTCCAAAAAGTTCCTCTTTTGAAAATCACAGAATCAGAAAGCATAAACTTTAAAACAAGTTCTCTGAATATTTACAATGTGGTACAAACATTATAGAAGACCATGGATATTAAATTGCCTGGGTGTGGCTAATCAGCAAGGCGTATTCTTTATTGCATATATAACTCACATATGTGGGATTTTAAAATATATACTAAAATTCAAATGCATGTATCTGTAAGCTGGGCAGGTAATACAGTCATGAATGAGACAGGTCAGCTAAACCATGCATTTAAATTGTGGACTTATTATTTTCAAAAATTAAATTTCTATGTTCGGTCTGAGAGTATATTGCATATAGTATAGATTTCCATTAAACCCAAAGTTGCCTGTAATGCTGATTCAAGGAATTAAGTTCAACATTCATTCAATGACTAAGTCCATACATAACTCAGCTCTCAATTTTAAGGCAGCACAGCTACAGTGATAGCAACGCTAACCAAAAACAGATGAACGATTAGTCACTTGCCAGCCCTTTTGTTACAACAGGACAGTAATTTCCCTAAGAAAATTTGCTACTGGGTAATTTTCTGTTGTTAAAAGGCTTCCTCTGTAGAAAAAAACACCACAAATCTCCAGTGTGAAAATCCATGGTGGTATAAATATATATATGCATAATTACACAATTTACACTGCACACAGCGTTTAGAGGACAGTTAACTAAGTTAATCTGAATGATCATACAAAATGCTTCTGTAAACAAAGTATGACAGGCAGTAAGGAAAACATTCATAGACTTCTAGAAATAATCTCAATTCCTTTCATTCTGAAGAAACTGCATTTAAGGACACAGTTGAATATGGGTGGGGCTTTTTTGTATTAAAACAGGAATCAGTATTTTACAGTTTAAGAAACTTTACATATATACAATTTTATACACTGGGAATGGTATTAAAGCAAATAGGCTTTCAGTCTCATGTATCTATTTTCCTTCAATCAAAGACTTAAATTCTTTCACATTGTGATCACTTGCAACAGACATAGCATGATCCAAAGCTCGAACACTTGCAAGAAGTTTCACTATCTGTTTTATGTTTTCCCTAAAAGGAAAAGAGAATGTACCATCATTTCATTAGTACCTTTAAGGGAAATTTCTATTTTTATTTTTACAGATTCTGCAATAAATTTTCCCATTTTCCAAAGCTTACACTTTTAAATATGGAAAATATAGATATGCAAGTTACAACAAAGTAAATGTTTTGGTTACTTATCCAAACAAAATACAATCTGTGCATATTTAAATGATAGCCCAGAGACAGAGGAATCCTCTCCCTTTGAGGTATTAGGTATCAAACCTAGGGCCACTCTAGATGTAACTATAGTCCTTTTTATTATTATTTTGAAAGAAATCTTGCTAGATTGTTCAGGCTGGCCTCAAATTTGTAATTCCCCTACTTCAGCCTCCTGAGGAGCTAGTGTTTCAGGGATGCACCACCAGCCCTGGCTAAGGGGAACCAGGCAACATCTAGAAAGACAAAAAAGCAACTCCTTTCTAAACTTCTCCAGAAACTTATCTCCCATTCTTACCCAAACCAGAGGCCCAGCTCTTTAAAGAGTATGCCTGGGATTCAAAAAACCTACCTGTCATCATGACTATCAAGATCCTGCCTAATTTCCATCCCTCTGAAATTCACTGAATAAAACTTAACTCACGTTCCCTATCATTCCAGCTAGACATCACTTTTTTTTTTTTTTTTTTTTTGGTGGAACTGGAGATTGAACTCAGGCCCTCTGAGCTATCTCTCTAGCCCCATAGACATCACTTTATCTTATGAAGTAACCCTTACATCTTAGCAATATAAGAATTACCAAGAGGGTCATTAAAACACAACACCCAGGCTGGCACCATATGCCTTTCAATTCCTCAGGCAGGTGTGGTGCCACTGGTCCAGCAAGTACACTCAAAGATTAACTGTTCCTAACATTCAGTCTCAGCCACTCATGAGGAATAGTACACGACATGATATTATTGTCTTATCTCTACAAAACTCTAATACTAAGCATCAAGCATCTTTTAGGGAAGGATCATAATCTGTCAAAATTTGTAAGCCACATAGCAACTCTTTTTTCGTGGAACCAGGGACTGAACTCAGGCCCTTGCGCTTGCCAGGGAAGCACTTATTCCACTGAGCCATCTCCCCAGCCCCATCACATAGCAACTCTTGATAAAAATATCTGTAAGTTGTTTGCCAAAAATCATGAGTGATGAGCTTCTGCTACAACATAAAAAAAGGAAAAACAAGGTGACATATGAAGAACTCTTGAGGTATAACATGCAATATCTATTAGGTTTAAATGACCATCTTTTCCAGGGTTTACATCTAGATAATGGAAAAGGACCAAGCCTCATAATCTTTTAAGAGCCTGTAACCTTCCTCATTCTTCACTGAATAGACACAGAAAATAATGGTTCATTTAGTGATTTCAGAGCTGATCCTTATCAGAAATCTTTTTCTAGTAACTTTTATAATCATAACCTTAAAAAAGGAGAAAAACTACAAAAATAAATAATGATGTCTATTTTGGGTAGGTTTACAACGTAGTTTGTTTAAAATGACTTAAAATATTCTAAGCCAGTCATGGCAGCACACATTGGTAATGCCAGTGTTCAGGAAGCTCATGTAGAAAGATTGTCACAAGTTTGAGGTCATCCTGGGCTAGATAGTGAGTTCAAGGTCAGTCTGACCTAGAAAGCAAGACCATGTCACAAAACAAACACTCTAGTAATACTAAATCTGACAAAGAAATTCTCAATTACCACATCAGTAAATAAGCCCGCCAAAATTACCTTGCATTTCTTTTTTCCACATCAGAGCATCCAATACTATTCCTGTAAATTGTATCTGCTAAGTGTACAAGGTATCGGCAAAAGTTTTCTAACTGAGAAATAGTTCTTTCTCCTTTCAGATTCATGAACCACTGTTTGGGGAAACAATTAATTACCTACAAGGAAAAAAGATAAAATAGATTTTTATAAAAACTGACTTCTTACATCAACTATACCAATATACCTGTATTTTTACAACAACCAGTGGGTCAGGTACCCAAATTCAAGATAAATGAATTTGTCCAGCATCTACATAAATTAGGGCACAAAATAAATAACCAACTGTTTTATTTTCCAGTCTTCTGGGATGTTCTACCTGAACAGAGTAGATTTTTGCAAGGTTATGGTAGTCAACTTTAAGGGATTTCCACTTAGGAAATCTGGGACCATTTCTGTCAAAGACGCAGAACCTAATAAGGGATATTGGTCAAACTAAAGTTGCAAGACAAAACAACCAGCCTATCACCTTCCAAAGTGTAAAGATTATAAGGCCAAAGAAAGACTAAAGAATTTTTCTAGGTTAAAGGAGACTAAAGAGACAAGACAATTAAATGTTGTACATAATTTGGGCATTTCTTTTGCCAGTGAAGAATTTTACTGACATAAATGACAAGACACACTTTGGGAGGGGTTCCTAAGAAGTAACAGAAATATAGTGTTAGTTTTCTAATGTTAATGGTTACAATTATGTAGGCTGATATCTTATGTTTGGGGGAAACATGTAAGTGAATTTCTAGGTAGTGCACTGCTACCATATTTGTAAATTTTCATTTTTGTGATTGTTTCAAATATGTATTTTATAAAATAACAAACTGCAACTAATGGAAAACATGAGTTACATATAGAAAATATTCTTAAATGAAGGAAAAAAGTAATTATTCAGTAATACTCAAAATAGCATATAGTTCATGGTGAAAAAATTATCTCAAAATTTAAATTTTACTAACAGCTATAGAAACACTGATGCAAATAAACAAGGATCAGGACAGGCATATTCACAACTTACATAAAAAATGATATGGGGATTTGGAACGATCTGGATAGGTAAGCTGATACCCTTCTATCAAGTCTAATAAAGGAGAGGTCATAAAAATCTCACATCCTTTGAAGTAAATTTATTTTAACGTAGTTCAAAAACTATAATATATTCTATTTAACTCACGTTTTGGGCTTTTTTGATGCTGTCATCTCCATATTCTGAATTTTGAAAAGCCATGAGAATGTATCTATTTAACAAACCATCTATTGATAACTCCTGAAGAGTTTTATTTGAGAAAATACCATACCACTGAAGAAAATTTCCTAATAGCTAGGAAAAAGAAAAAAAAAAAAAGAAGCATTGTTAAGCAATGAAAAACAAATTTGTTACCTAGTAAAAGACCATATAAGATACAGTGAACAATGCCTTGCCAAAATATCAATAAGAGCTTTTAAAGTACCAGATATTTCCTGGAACGACAGTCAAATTCCACTTAGGTAAAATTTAAATAGCCATGGTTGTGCATATGGGGGACATTTTCTTAAATCAAAGAAAAAAGACAGTATTATTTAGCAATGCTCATTTTTACATAAGTGTCCTCCACTTTAATTTATGCAGATGGTAATCCCATGGATCCCTAGAATGGGAGATTCTTTTTCTCACTGTGCTTTAGCTCTAATCTCATAAATGCAGACTGAGTTATTTGAAGTCTTAAATTAGTCCAGTTCAACATATATAAAATGAAAGCCATTATTATAAATACATATAAAAAAAGAAAGTTCTTATAAAATAGAAGCCCCAACCCATCTCACCACAAAAATTTCTAGTTTCTCAGTTACTTCTCAACTCAGTAAGTGGTTAACATTCTATCAACTACTCAAGCCAAAAGCCTAGATGTCATTCCTGGCCTCTCCCTCAAGTTACGTGACGCCACCTCCACGCAATCTACCCATTTCACTAGTTCCCACCATCACTCACCCCCCAGTCCAAGCCACTATCATCTTTTCCAGTGCCCTGCAGTGACCAAGAGCATGAGCTCTGGGGTAGCTTTTCTCATACAGTTCTGTAAAAGAAATCTACAAAAATGATTTAAGTGACTACTCAACTTTACCCAAGGAAAATAAATAGCTGGTATCATTTCAGATGCAAAGGAAATAAAATAATACAAGCTTCAGGCCTTAGGGTATTAATTCTCTGACACAAACCTAAATGAGAAGAGCTGGTCAAGAGACAGACTAGATTGAGCTATATTCCTAAATATACTGCTATGAAGGGAAGGGCCCTCACAGGTTGTTCTGGGCCTCTCAGTCTTGTACACAACGTAACTTTCATGTCTACTTAGGGCCAGGGATAGCTCAGTGGCACAAGTACCTGCCTGGCAAGTGCTAGGTCCTGAGTCTGATACTTAGTACCAAAACTTAAACAAAACAAAAACAAAAAGAAAACAAAACAAAACAAGAACAGGGTTTACCTTACAGAGATGTTCTGAGAATCCAACAAAATAATCTATGTAAAGGGACTGGCACAGTGGTTGGCTTCTCATAAATAGGCAATAAATACTAGCTCTCATATTCGTTTCCTTACCAGTTTCAAACCCTTAGCTCTGTAATAGCAATTTGTTCATATTCATTTCCAAAAAACCCTTCTATGACCATCACACAGAAGGTCAATCTTCCACCAAGGTACAAAAGCAACAGAGACAGGATCAGGGCCAGGGAGATAGCTCAGTAGAATAAATGCTTGCCTGGTAAGCACAAAGTCCTGAGTTCAATCCCCAGTACCACAAAACAAACAAACAGAAACAGGACAATCTCTTCAACAAACACTACCTATACAAAGGAAACTTATGCACCAATGGTAAGAACAGCCATTCTAGAAAAGAGCTCTGCCTGGTTGTTTTTTACCCAAGAGAAAAAGAAAACTTACATAACCACCAAGAAAGTCAAAATTCACACAGAATTGTCCTGTGGTACTGTACAACTTGGATAAACTTGTGGAAAAAAGTGGTTTATAAAAATATATATATATATATATATACACACACACACACACACACACACACCAACAATCCCTCAAAAATCAAAATACTTTTCAAATTGTATAAAATCAGGCCAGCGAGATAGCTCAGTGGACTAAGTGCCTACTTAGGCAAGCGCAGGGACTAGGGTTCAATCCCTGGTACCCTATGCCCTGCCGGCCCTGCTCCCCCAGGCACACTGAGCCAGGAACCGAGTCCAGGTGTGGTGGCACACACCTGTAATCCCAGCGCTGGGGAAGCTGAAAACAGGAGGATCACTATGAGTCTGAGCTGCATTGTGAGACCCTGTACAATAAAAAAAAGAAAAAAAGACACAAAATACATGAAATCAAATAAAATCTAAAAGTCTTACATAACCTAAAGACACATACCTTAACTGAAGACCAAAACTGTCGCTGAAAAAACAAGTAAGGCCCTGAATTCTTATTTTCTAAGACACTGAAAAAAAAAAAGAGAGAAACATACCATGATTAAATACAGTGCAAGAAGAAAAATTTTCTAGAAGTAAAATAAGTCCAAAAAGAAAACAGACAACTGCCCAAACAATTATATTCCAGGAGATATGTTTAAAACCCAATGCAATTTTGAGATACTGAGGAAGAACAAAGAGCATTAATAGCTTTACTCTAAGGGAATAATTTGCCCCAAGAAGTCAGGCTCTGAAATATTAGTTTAAATTCTGTAAGTAATGTTTATAGCTTTCTTTAGTTCTATAGAATTTGAGCAGTCTCCCCTGAAAGAGAATGAAGAACATTATGTTATGTTTAATGTTCTTAAGGGTTACTTACTGCTTGGGATATAAAGGCATGAACACATCATCATCTAAAGTTCTTCTCATTCTCAGTAAAAGCGCCTTTAGGTACACCTAAAGAGTTGAAAGTAATGACATTTTAATAAGGATTACAGTATCAAAAATAAACTATCCTAAATCACATATTCGAGTACCAAACTGAGTAAACAATTCTCCAATTTTTTAATTATCCTCACTGATGGCCTCAAGCTAATTAAGTACAAGACCCCTGAATGGCAGTAAAGCCATTTAGAAATCTTTTGTTCCCCTAGTCTGTTAAGACTAAACACATAATTTCCTTCTCCAAATGAGGTCAGTTAAATTCAACAATAATAAAGAGTACCTTTTCCACATTTAGCTCACAAGAATATCCACTGACGGTGAGCATCAATTTTAAGTTTGGAAGTAAATTATACATTAACACCTAGTAGTTTTATTTTTTCTAAAGCATTTTAACATTTAAATAATGAACTGGTAACTATTTTAGTACTTCCAATTTTTCTTGCTTCCCCAAGGGAACACCTGATTAGTCAGACTGGGAGTGGAAGCATGTTGTAAGGAAGAAACCACAGGTGATCTAGACAAATTACCACCTGTCCTTCCAGGAGATTCTGTGAAACTGAAAACCCAAACCTCCAATTCTGAGTATTTCAGGGTTTAAAGCCCAGACTGCCCAGAGGGAAGAATCAGATTTCTTGCTAGGTTAGAATAATCATTAATTCTCTTTACTCTTGCTGATTTTCAACGCCAAAGAGAGTAATTAAATTACCTGTGTGTTCTTATTTTCTGCATTCACTACAGAAGGATATCCATTTATTAACTTTAGTGTAATTCCAACCATTCTTGAAGTCTGTGTTGTAGAGAAAGGATCCCACATGTTTTCAGCTATTACTATTAAGAAAAAAATAGGTATGCTTGAAATACAGAAAATGCAGCTTACTTAAGGCTAATATTTGGCAGCCCTCTAATTAAAATATCAATCCTAACTTATTTCTCCCTCTGTCAATAAAACAAGCTTCAGTCTTCATGTTATTAACTGTAGGAATTGAGAGATAAGGATATAGGGAAATAATTGATTCCTCTTATCTTTGCTAGTCAGTGAAAACAAAAATAGGGGAAAAAACGTATCTTTTCATTCCTAATGAAAAGCCAAACATGTCTTTTCATTAGGAATTTCTAACTCCAAAATGTCTTTTTAATTTTAAAAATAGGTGCCTGTATCTTGAGAAACTGACGAAAGCAATGAAACTGCTCCCTAGATATGACCCTAAATCATTATGTACAAGACTTCTCAAACTATGTCTCCTCATGCTTCAAAGTATGTAGTTTGGCTTCAGTTTGGATTCTCTAAAATTCACTTATAGATCAATTACTGCTCCCAATGATAGGCCTATCAAAAGGTGGTCTTCCAAGTCTCTGGTTAAGAAATCCTTAATCTTTGGCCTTCTCTTAGGTGGTAACTATCATTTATTATGTAATGTCTGTAAGGAACTATATTCTGGATTAAAAACTGCTACTAATAGTTTCAAAAATCCCAATGTGCCTACATGTGCAGAAGACAGGAGACAGAAAACTGTGAGACAGCATTCAGAAGACCAGAGAATTTACCTGTTAGTTTGGGAAGAATCACCTTTTCCACAATGGTAGGTAGTAGTGCAACATCTACATCATCCTTTTCTTGCTCCCGTTCTTCACAACCATAGAAAAGCAGAGATTCAAACCACAGCATGTTTTCAAAGTCACGACATTTTGCCTAAGACACATTAAAAAGTTTACCACAATATTTAAAATAGTGGCTATTTCTGCTTCTAGCTGTGTTAAAAATACAGGAACTAGATTTTTCCTTTGATTTTAAACAACTAAAAATTTGACATAATATATGAAAAATATGTGCCCATGGCTGATGGAGAAACCAGAGAATTATGAACATTGACATGAGGGAATGGAATGAGGTTAAGTGGTTGGCTCCAGAAAGCAAAGCAGGAAGGAGGTTCCCACACAGAGCAAGGCAGTTGTGCAAAGGTGAGGGAGTCAAGGAGGCTGAAGCCGTGGAGGAGAAATGCAGAGAAAAGTCCTCACATACAGACACAGCCTCTGCTTTCCACAGACAATGATGTGCAAGGTGAAACTCCACACCAGTAGCGAAGTGTACCCAGGAGCTGTGAGCTGAGTGGTTCTCAGAGCTCACATTTCTTTTGTTTCTAGGACTTCCCCGGAGGTGCCTTTGCTTTACAGTTTATACATTCAACACAGTCAACAGTAATCATACACAGCAATTCACTCCTAAGTTTGTAACTTCTAAAACTCATCACAAACAAAATCCCCAAAGAGGTGATTCTAGTCTCCTCCCCAATGTACCAATAAACCCCACCGATTCCACACTGATTAGTTTGTGTCATTTTTTCAGTTTCCAAAGACTTTAAGTCCTTACATTTATTCCAATGCTTTCCCATCAGGTTCTAAATTCTCTGAGGATCAAAATACCAAGTTCTCCTGATTCACTATGCACAATTTTAGCTGGGAAAGGCATTTCATATAAATTGAAAAATAACCAAAGACAACACTATGCAATACAAGAAACACTGCTGAATTTGTACTATTTTGTTTAAACTTTTTTTTTTTTTTGGCAGTACTGGGGATTGAACTCAGGACCCTGTGCTTGCCAGGCATGCGTTTATTCTACTCAGCTATCTCCCGGCCCCCATACTATTTTGTTGAGTGAAATTGTGTATCATTTCTAATTTTTTATTACTATTTTATATTCCTTAACACAAATTTCAAAAGTATATTATGTTACCAAATGAATGAAGTGATAAATTACTTTTTGATAATAAAAATATCTTGCCAAATGTAAAAAAAAAAAAAAAAAAAAAAAAAAGACAAAAAACCCCCAAAAAACAAAAAAACAAGCTTTTTGGAAAAGGATGAAACTTACAGGATTCTAAGATTACAAACCCAGATACAGTACATTTTACTTAAGCATGTTCCCATCCCCATGAATTACTCTAGAGCTTTTTTTCCCCTTCTCTTTCTGTATTTAGTACAGGGCGTACAGGGTCTCACTACACAGATCAGACTCGTAGTGATTCTCCTGTTTTCAGCTTCCCAAGCACTGGGATTACAAGTACGTGCCACCAGGACCAGTCTCAATCGCTGGCTTAGTGCACCCATGCCCCAGGGGCAGGTCCAGCATGGCACTGAACTCTGGCTAAGCAGGTACTTTAGTTTGCTGAGCTATCTGGCCAACCTACTCTAGAGCTTTGACAATAAAATGACCAAGACATTAAGTTATATCATTTTCTAACAGTAATGGAAGCCACTCACCTCAAGAGGAGTCCAAGTGAGGAGCTGCAGTCTGATAAGAGGATTGAACAACTTTGGCAAACAAAGGCCAATATAAGCATCCTTGTAGGATGTGTAGTATTTTGAACGCCATGCTTCAAATTGTGACTTAATACAATCTATTGAATAGAAACTCTCAAGGACATCTTCAAAAACTTTGCTGGATTCTTTTGAAATACGATCTAAAAGAAAACCCCAGAGAAATATAACTTAATATAAGGAATAAAAAACTCAATTCACTATCTTCATTAATCTGAGATTGATTTGAATAACACGGGCTTATTAACAAGACTAATTTATTAAATGGAATTTAGAATAAAAGGTAAGTTTAGGTTTCAGTGTGTTTGTTAGGCAAAATAACATGGAACCACTCTTTTCAAAGTTCCAACATGTACAACTTCTCTTCCAACATTCACCACTTCCTGTTAATGGGGTTAATAACCTGCCCCTCAACAACATGGTTCAAACTTTGGTAACCACAGTGTATTAATCGTAATTTAGGAAGTATAGCTCCTGCCTGGCAAACACCAAGTACCCAGGTTTGATTGCTGGTGCTACGTGCTGTGCTGGGCCCAGAACCATGGGCGAATCCAGGCATGGTGAAATATGCCTGTAATCTCAGCACTGGGGAGGCTGAGACAGGAGGATCACCATGAGCCCGAGCTGTATAGTGAGACTCTGTACCAAATAAAAAAAGATTCAAAAAAAAAAAATTTTTTTTTTTTAAAGGGTCAGGGAGATAGCTCAGCAGCATAAGCACCTGCCTGGCAAGTGCAAGGTGCCAAGTTCAATCCCCAGTACTGCAAAAAAAAAAAAGCGTACAAAATTCTGCTGCTACATATTACTACTTAATTACTACATAAATAACAGCTGTACATCATGATTATAGACCAATTATGTAACCTTTCAAAATCTGTGATAATCAAGTCAAGAAAGCAGCTAGGGGTCAGGGAGATGGCTCAGTAAAATAAGCGCTTCCCTGGT
>NW_004524801.1:1549407-1579398 GCF_000260255.1 Octodon degus | reverse complement strand
AAAAAAAAAAAAAAAAAAAAAAAAGACATCAATTAAATGAATGCTAGGATCTGTATGTTGTCGCAAATGACTTGGGAAATCTTAATGGAAAGATTAAAGTCCTAGCAGCTTTAATCACAAGAATAATCATCATGTCCCTTATAGTGAGACAATCAAATGTTTGTCATGTAACATTATTAAATACCACCCTCTAGGAAATATTTTATAACCAAAAACAAACAAAAAACCCCAGCTAAACCTAAAACAAAATGTTCAGTTTTACATTCCAGTTTACAGGAAATGCAATGAATGGCAGTGTTCTTCCATTCATTAAATACCATGAGGAGACATATATACAAATCCAGAAAGTAAAGTGACATGGTTGCTTTTAAAAGTTGACATATTAACATTAAGAACAAAAATAGCTGGTGTTGTGGTGCATCCCTGTAATTCCAGTTCTCAGGAGGTTGAGGCAGGGTGGAGGATCACCAAGAATCAGAGACCAGCATAGGCTACATAGTGAGTTCAAGGGGAGCCTGCACTACAAAGTGCAATTCTGTCTCTAAAAACCAGAAAAAAAGGAGTACATAAATGTGTGGAGTACTCATTTATTCTGGGTTAAAGCAACTACAGAACATGAACCCTGTGTGGATCCTGGTTTAGAAAATATAATAGAAAACATAAAATAACAAAAAACAGTTCCAAATACAGGTTTTTCTGAGCTATTATTGAGGAAAACTGAATATGGACCTAATATTAAGAAATACTAATTGCAAATGTGGTAACAGTACTGTGATTATATAGAAAAATAACACTGCTTTAAAAAACACACCATTAAGTTTTTGAAGGTGAAATGTCATGTCTTTTTTAAGTTACCTTCAAAAGGTTCAGCAACACAGACACAAACACACACCAAGAGATGAGCAAACTTGGGGAAAAGAGAAACATCCAATCAGAGTGACAGTAATAGAAGTAATTATTGTGCTGTTCTTTTACATTTTCTACGTTTGAAAATGTTCATTAAAAAAAAAAAAAAAGCTTTTCCAATGGTCTACAGCCAATGTAATTCTAAATAAATATAGGCACATAGGGAAAAGCAACCTCTATCTGGGTATCCCCATGGGAATGCCTGGCACATAACAGTATTAACTATTCCTATAGATTGCAATTATTCATGCTTCCCCCAATGAGGAAACTCCTTCGGGGATGGCCGCCCCTCTACTGAGCTTTTCCTTTTCAGATCAGAGTGTGCAGTAGTGTCCTCAATGTCTAACTCATTTGTTGTTCTCTCAAAATTTTGTAACTCTGAAGAGGAACATAATTTGCTATTTAAGTCCCAAATAGTCCTGTGACAAAGAGCCACCTCTATTTTTAAGACTTCATTATGATATTCAACAATAAAAATGGTTGTAAAAAATGTATATAGCTTTAATGCAGGGACCACAGAAGTCCTAATCATTTCATGTCAAGAGCCAAGCCACACAAAGACCAAACTGAGAAGTCCGAGTTCCAAGTAAAAGTCTAACCTTTTTCAAGATTGAAATTAGTAATATCTGTGGAAGTTTCTTCATCATCACTGGAAAGTCCTTCAAGGTGATCTGCCATCTTACCGGTTTGCTCTCTGGCTTGTCTACGACGAGTTCTACATAACAAACATCAAGTTCCCAAATTAGATAGATAAAAGAAGATTCATCCTTTCTCAAGCCCAGGTACAGAAAGCAGGATGAGAATTACCTTCTGGCCTCCCGCTCTGCAATCCGACGTTTCGCATGCTCTTGGTACAGTGCCCGATCACGTCCAAAGGAATCAAGATTTGGTGCCATCAGAGCCTTATCTGTAAAACAACAACAGTTAAAATTAAAAGCTTTTCTTAAAAAGTCCTGGGGAAAAAAAGAGTATGCACAGAATAAGCCATTAGGACAGACTTCCTTCTAATTTCAGCAGTGGGATTCCGCAGTAACGGGTAATCTGGATAGGTCTTTAGTTTAGAACAAATCTCACTATTAGAATAAGTTCCCATGAGAAGTGGAAAAAAAGAACTGAGCTCCTTTAAAGAGTTTAATCCTACACAAACACAGCTTGCCTTTCTTACTACTTTTGTGTCTAAGTAACAGGACTAATGTGTGCTACCATGATGAGCAAACAAATTCAATCTAAATTACCTATGTAAAGGGAAAAATAAGATTACATTTTTAAGAACTGAAGCATCATATGTTGAATGACATGAAATGAAAGCAAAGAAACAACAGTACAAAGACAAGTTTTGATGTCAAGTATAGTAATTTATTTTATTTAACTTCTGCTTTGCAGAAATTAATCACTATTCTTAGAAAAAGCAATGTTCCAAAGTACAGACAGAAAATTTTCACTAGAGTTAAATTATATCTTCTCAAGTATTAGTGTATTTCCTTTAATTCTTTTCCCCATGTATCTTTTTGAAAACTCTAGGGCAATTTTCTAGCTTTGGTTTCTAACATTCCTATTTAAATTTCTATCTCAAAAATTTTTTCTATCTCAAAATTACCATAGTTTTAGTTTCTAATAAGTGGCTCATGGTTTTGTATTTTTCTTTTATAACTTTCTATACTATGCTGAGGAAGATACTATTTCTCTCTGAAGATATCAATAAAGTTTACAAGTTTCCTTTTGCCACCAGTACTGTCTATTTCTCAGTTCCTCTGGTCTACTGCTGGTGCTAACCTTTCTCAAGATGGTCAGCTGCCTTCACATGTTAAGACCAAGATGGAATGATTCTATGGAAATTGTATGTCCATCAGATCACTGGTAGGATGTCATTTTTTCTATTGGAGAACCCTAGATGTGACTCTCATGGTCTTTCCTTGGACCCACTCTATTTTGCCAGAAAAGTCTCCTCTGCTCTCTTACGTAGGATACAAAGGCTGGGGAAACATTTGTTTGCTTTATTTCCCTCACTTCTACATTTTAGTCCTACACTATGAAGATATTCTAGAAAATACAGGATAGTACAGGGAAGCAAACTACTCCCTGGAGTAGGAGAACGAACACATGTAAGATGAAAGACAACCATGTAGTTAACACCTATGCTTATTTTTTTCTCATATACCAAGAGATATGTCACCAAAATTGACAATAAGAAACAAAACCACAAATGAGCTCCCCAAGTGGGTGTACCTTACCTATTCTAGACCTTAAAAGCTGATTACATTTTTCATTATTTCAAAATAGCTGATACTAGGAGGAAGTATGTTTCAGAGTTCAAAAGTCAGGGAGATAATGGGAGTGCAGAAGAGTAAGTTACAGCCTCCTTCATTTCTGTAACTACAATACTAAGTGCTTGTAAATCTAAACATGTGAATTTAGATTGTTCTCTGTTTTTTAAAATCCACACACACCCCCCCCCCCCCCCAATCAGAAAACAGATCCTTCAGTGGCTCAGGTTTTCCTCAAATTTTTTGTCATTCTTCCCCAGAACAATATTTGTAATTTTCCCATTATCTTTCAATTTTTTCCAACTTTCAATTTAATTAACATGTATCATTCAACTCTCACTTCAAATTCTATGTCATAATAGGTCCATATTATGAAGAATCTATTACATATGGGAAAAGGTATTCAATGAGCTTTATAACACACACAATTTACTGCAATTTAGAAGGAAATTATTTCCCGTTATATAATGGTTACCTGTTATCTGCCTCAGAAATCTGGTTCTGTCTGGATCAAAAGTCATCTGAGAGGAAGGCATTAGTCATTTGAGGTCCCCAATCAATTAATGTGTGTGGCAAAAACAGTCAAAGCCATTTATATGGCTCACAGCTGAGTCAGTTCAGCTTTGAGAGCCACATTACCAGCTCTTTATGGCTCTCCAAGTGTGCACCCAGCACAAAGGAGCCTTTCTCAGGGATCCAAAGTGTGTGACAAAGCACTGCTCTAAGAATAGTATATGGGCCCTCTTCACTTGTATAACCCAGAGTAGTTTAACAGGCAAATTTCTAAACATGGATGACCTACAAAGACTATATAGCGAAAGGACCAGGAAAATCTACATTTTAAATGACTATCTCAGATAACTGTGACACATACTTCCATTTAGGACTGCAGACAGAGGGAATAAAAAGATGAAGACATGGGAAACCCACACAAGAATATGAAAAGCAATAGAAAAATATTATTAAAAGATTAAAAAATATATACGGCTAAAGAATCTCAGCCAAGCTACTGGCTACTAAAAACAAGTCTCCTATTAACTTTGGCTCTCTATAATCCCCATTACATGAAAAGAAACAAGTTTTACTTGAACTTGCAAGAATTTAGCCATCAACTGGCTTTTTAAAACCCAGTATATAAAGCAACTAGAAAAAGAAATATTTAAAAATAAAACACAAAACAATTGTGCTTTGAAGCTCAAAACTTCCCTCATCCTGGTTCTGTCAATGCTACTTTCACACAGTTCCCCGCCCCTGCAAACTCTCTGGTCCCTAAACTCAAGAATCGTTTACTGTGACCCAACACAGCATTTACATCTGTATTATGAACAGGATGAAATGAGGTGGAGGTGGGGGTTTAAGACCAAACAGTAGTCTTTAAAATAAAATATTGGTCATGTATTTTCTACAGTTCAAAGAGAAATGAAAACATATGCCCAAAGAGTAAGACTGACAATATTAGTGCATGTTTGAGCTCTTTTGGGAGGCCATATTTTCTAATGTACAATTCAAGTACTGCATACTGTAATTTTCAGATCTACATAACAACAGAACAGGAAACGTTTCTTAAAAACAAAACAAAACAAAACAAAACCCCTCTGAGCTCTCTTAATTTCTAATTAGGCTGCACTAAGTAAACAAGGTTGTTTAATGAAAAATAAAAACCTTCAAGATGGACTGACTTGAATGGCTTGAAAACTCCGAAGATTCATCTTTAATATCATCTTGTCGTCTTTGGACAAGGCGGGAAGCTCGCTGTTTGTACAGCTGATGTATTGATGATTCAAGTTCATTAATCAGTGGCACCTGTAAAAATACAACACACTCCGTAACACCAAACTCCTCAGCTGCTTATTCATTTGAGGATTCCACACTATTTCCGGATTTCTGAAAAAGTACCCCTCTAAGGACAAAATAATCATGAATCCCCAACAGATGTGAAAAATAATTCAGTTTTGCAATGTTTAGGAAACATCCCTTCTTCTTTAAATCCACGTATAAAACTATAATGTCCAGTGCCTAGTTTTTGAAGCAAAAGTTTGGTTAATAAACTTAACACTTCAATATTAATAGAGCAAGTAAAGAAAAGTCATAGAGTCTCAGGCTTTATCTTTAGAGAATATCTAGTATTTAGAAGTTATCTTATGTCTATTCTTCCAGCAGCATGATTTGCATCACAAGTTTTGTAGGTTAAACTATTACCACTGTACATTGACAAAGAAAAAAAAAAAAGAAAAAAAAGCCCATGTGGCTCTATGAACATGTAACAAGTCTTCTAACTCCCCAATTTTTGGCATTTATTATTCTGTCGCTCATATGTCCCAAATATACACAATTATTTTGCAGCTTTACTATACATTTTCTATGTAAATCATATGGTTAATAGGGTAAATAAATCTAGCTATCACTGACCTGCATCATTTGAGGGTTCCACACTATTTCCGGATTTCTGAAAAAGTACCCTCTCTAAGGACAAAATAATCATAAATCCCCAACATGAAAAATAATTCAGTTTTGCAATGTTTAGGAAACATCCTTTCTTCTTTAAATCCACGTATAAAACTATAATGTCCAGGGCCCCAATACATCTCAAAACTCAGAAAGTTATTTTTTTTCTATTAATGTTTAAAACTTTCTGTACCTTGTAGTAAACTCCTTCACATAAACTGTTCAGCTTACAAAGTCAATAAGTTTTTTCAGGGTAATACTCATAGCTAAAATACTTATGTCATTCATATAGAATGTATAAGTTTACACAACCAGAGACCTAATTAAAAAACAAAATAATAAAACTCAAAAAGCTTTCTGCTTATATTATAACCAAATGCAATGACTTTCATAAAACACTAACAGACACTACACATACCTGAGGAAACCAGAAATTCTAGTTTCCTGATGATTAGTGGAAAAGGAAGACAAATATTGAGAGTTTGGGAACACTGGCACCTAATGTTATAACCAGCTTCCTGAATTGAACAGACTGTAAATGGAAAATAAAAAAGCTGGGGGGAATATAAAGAAGACTATGTACAGTATAAGTAATTTTACATACTTCCACGATTCCAATATAAAAGTATCAAATGCTCACACAAAGGTCAAACTGATGGAATCATTTTGTTCTTAAATATGCCACACCACAGGCAACAATGTCCCCAAATCTGCAAAGATTAGTTATTCTTAACAGCTTGAGTTCAGGCTCTACTGCTAAAATTGTCTGACATTTTTAAAGCAATTCGTGCCATATCATTATGATTTACACTTCTTTATCTCCTATGTCCCACCTCCCTTCCTTAACTATCTAAGACTAATGACAAAAGCACTTTCTTTCATTTAGTGGCATTAACATTCCCCCTCTGAAATAACTATATAAACCTGAGCTGGCATTTTCCAGAATGTAATTATTCAGTTAAGACCTATCATGTAATTTTTCTCTTTTATTTGCAATGCCTTTTAATAAAACCTAGAGAGAAACAAATCTAAGAACCAAAGCCTTACAATTCATTTTCAGGGCCAGAGACAGCTCAGGAGACTAAGCACCTGCCTCGGCAAGCACAAGGATCCAAGTTCGATCCCTGGTACCACACAGCATGCTGGCCCTGCCTCAGGTGCACCAAGTCAGCCACCAAGACTGGGCATAGTGGTGCACACCTATAATCCCAGCATTGGAGAGGCTGAAACAGGAGGATCACTACGAGACCAAGCTGCATAGTGAGATCCTGTACCAAATACATTAAAAAAAAAGACTCATATTCAGTTCTCACATTTTTTTATGTTTATGCATTATAGCATACCCTGAAAGAATAGTGTTGTGCTACAGTTAATTAATACAGTTAGCCAATTTAATTCAATATTATATTGAATATTCAACTCTACCCAGTGTTCCCTAGGTTCTTTAAATTGTTTAATCCTTTTTTTTTTTTAAATGTATTTGGTTGGTACAGGGTCTCACTATGCAGCTTGGACTCATGGTGATCCTCCTGCTTTCAACCTCCCCAGAGCTGGGATTACAGGTATGCACCACTATGCCCAGACTGGCCAGCTCAGTGGGCGCAGCCTATGATGCCAGGGATTGAACTGAGGTCTCTGTGCTTGCCTAAGCAGGCACTTTAGTCTGCTGAGCTATCTCACCAGTCCCCTAAATGTTTCAAGAGAACAATTAATGATATTATTTACTCAATGGCATATCTTTATTTTTTATTTATTTTTTATTTTTTGGCGGAACCGGGAATTGAACTCAGGCCCTTGAGCTTGCCAGGGAAGCACTTATTCCACTGAGCCATCTCCCCAGCCCCTCAATGGCATATTTTTAGTAACACAACTGATTGCATATGAAGTTGGTCTTTCATAACAAAGGTATATCTACCCTTCTAATTAAAATGTACAATCACTGTATAATACATGAGGCTTAACATCTGCTCCAGAAACATCGAGGTGTGCTGTATAATCATATTAGCACAAGCTGAAACAGGGTTCTTCAGGAATAAGGTAATGCAAGAGAGATGAAGTGCACTATAGTTTAACAACATCCAATAACTTCACAAACTAGATGTTTCTATCCTTTTTCATTAAGCATGAAACAATCTAGTTACTTTTTTTTGCATTAACTATATTTGCAATAAGGAATATCTAAATTTAAACAAGTTCTAAAGCAAAAAAGATAGTTCAAAAAGCTGCTTCCTGGGGGTCAGGGATATAGCTCAGTGGCATAAGTGCCTGCCTGGCAAGTGCAAGGTCCTGAGTTCGATCCCTGGTACTGCAAAAAAAAAAAAAAAAAAAAACAACAAAAGGCAGCTTCCCACAGACAAATCTCATTCAAGACTCAGATCCTTTCTCTGGTAGAATGACACATAGGTCCTACTTTCAATCTTGACTCAAGCCCTGCTCAGAGAAACTAGAACTCAACTTTATGCCCAGTCCCCAAGCAACTGCACCTGATCTATCAAAGGAATCTCATAACTCAAACTGCAATTGGTTCTGCAGACACTGGGTGAAATCAACAATGATCAAGATTATAGAGAAGACACAGTGAATGCTGTGGTTCTGGATTTTACCATAGGCTGAATGGAACTACAGAGACATCTACCATTATTCTTTCAGTGATCTTCATTTTTATGGTATTAAAGATTTCAAGAATCAAAAGACAAAATGCTCATTGGCCATACTATGCTTATAGATTTTATGCAAATCCTAAGTAATAACAGTAAATGTGCTTTCCATCCCAATGTTTAACAAGATTTTTTTTTCCCCCAGAACCAGGGATTGAACTCAGGCCTTTGTGCTTGCCAGGCAAGCACTTATTCTACTGAGCTATCTCCCCAGCCCCTAACAAGATATTTAAAGGCCATCATTTTAAAAGACAGTAAAGTCCATGAATGTTTATAAGCCAGTGCATCAAATGTTCAACCATCCATTCAATTTATCTTTTTGCTTTTTGAGACAGGGTCTGGCCACATAGTTCTGGCTGGCCTTGAACTATGTAGTTCAGGCTGGCTTTGAATTTGCTGTGACCCTCCTGTCTTTACTTTGGAAGTGCTGTTATTACAGGCATGTACCCTATGTCCCACCTAGTAGTACATTTATTTTAAAGAAAAAAAATCAACTAGGAGTTTATTTAACAAAGTCTTGTATACAGCTGAATTTTAAAAATATAAACAACAAATGTAACAACATGATGCTAAAAATATTTTCAGCTCTAACACTGAAAAAAACAAGATAGAAAGAAAAGAGGACTGATGGTGGGACATGCCTATAATCCCAGAACTCTGAGACTAAGAAAGGAGAACTCCAAGTTTAACTTTAGCAGGCCAACTCAGTAACTTAGTGAGAACCTGCCTGAAAATAACGGAAAATGGGGTCGAGATATCACCCAGGGGGAAGAACTTGAGTTTAATCCTCAATACTGCAAAACAAACAAAACCCAACTTAGAAGGAATGAGACCTTAAATTATGTCCAACAATTTCTCAAATGAATAAAGTATAAGCTTTCCATGAAAATTATTAATAGCAATGTCAAGCAACTACCAAAGGTAATAAATAAAAATATGAAATGCTAAAAGTTTAAACTAGAACCATAAAACTGAAAATTCTATCAGCTGAGTCCCTTATAGTCATCACTTTAGCTCAGATGAAAAAGCCTTCTCTTAAAATGATGGTTCTGCCAAAATCTTAAAACATGCTTGGAGGCACTCGCACTACACTGACTCCAGGAGATAATGTCATTCATGAAAAGAAAAAAACCAGACAAGACTTTTCATTACTTCTAAGGTTGAATTCAGCAGGGATTTTCTGAGCCTCATTGAATGTTCTACACAAGGTGTCTATACCTCCCTAGTTTGCCTTAATCAAAGAGATTAGTATTTTTGCATTCTTACCTTTTCACTGAAACACTCAAGCAAGTCTTGGACATACCCTCGCATTTCTTGCAAAAATTTATACCGTTCACCAATACCCCCAGAAGACCCTTCTAATCTTTCAATAGCCCTGGTAGAGTCCACTCGGCTTTGCAGATGTTTCTCATGCTGCTGTCGATTTGTTTTGTGCAGTTCATTCATGGAGTCCAACCTTGAGAACACAAAAGGATAAATATAACACATTTACATCCAAAAGTCTATGCTGTCAGGACTCTTGTAACATTATCATAAAGCATTTAGTTCCAATGTTTAGAACACAAAAATACTTGGAATGGAATCTTTTCATCTGTACTGCTTTTTCTCAACAAAAAGTGGCCGTTTATAGGCTTCTTCTAAAGTTATTTGGTTGGCTAACCAAAATTTCACTGCTTTTTCCCCCCAAATCTTGACTACACTTTTTCATAGTCCAAACAGGTGCAAACTCAGAACTGTCTTCAACAAGATCATGGAGTGGCATTTTTATAACTTTTCGAGGCTTCCACAGAAGTAATCCAAGAAGGCAGCAGGACAAAGTGTGAAGTCATCTTCTGATTAGCTTTTGAAGACTGGCCAGCGAATCTTCTTTGCCGACAATTTCACGTGCTACCCCAGACTACATGTTGCCTGAGGGAACAGAAAGCTACAGGACAGTCTTTAAGAAGTTGATCTGCCCTACCTGTCTTTAAGCTGTTTCTTTACCAAATCAATAGTAACGGGAGTCATCTCATTACTGGGAGTTTTGAAAGGGACTGTATTATCTGTTTTTTGAGATTTGGCATCTGATGATCCATAGGCCGTGTAACTGTAAGGAATGCCATAGGATGAACCATAAGGCATTGTCTGGTAAGTGTTCTGGTAATACATATTCACTTCAGCGGGCTGGCTTGCTTGAACCTAGAAAAGAAATAGGATATATATCTAAACTAAAATCTATGCTTTTGAAAATAAGACGTCTTTATGGTTAAGAAAAAAAAGCAAAACTTATTCCAAATTTCTCAAATTGTAATTAAAATAAACAATTGCAGACTACTTCAAAGAAAAATAGGATTAGATTAACCTTGTCTTGATGGAATCAATGAATTTATTTTTTAAAAAAACAGATATCAGAAAAATTCAGGACTGAGGAGATAGCTCAGTGTTCTAAGTGCCTGCCTGGCAAGCACAAGGACCTAGGTTGTATCTCTACTACTGCATGTTGTGCCAGCCCCTGAAACTGGGTACGGTGGTGCACACCTGTAATCCCAGTGCTGGGGAGGCTGAGACAAAAGCATCACTGAGTCTGAGCTGCATAGTAAGACCATATACCAAATAAATAAAGTTTAAAAAAATTAAATTAGAAAAGTTTAGTGTCAAAGGACATTAAAAATAATCCAGAGCCATCACTTTATCAATGGAACAGAATAACTGATTTGTTCAAGCTCAGAAGATAAATGAGCAACCAGAGATTACAACCTGAGATTCCTGGTATCTAAATGAAGACTTTTCTTTATACTGTTTTCTTAATATCACCCCAATGTAGGCGTATTCTTCCTCAACACACCAAAAAAAAAAAAAAAAAAATCCACTTACAAAACTTTACCCATTGTACTACTTAATGTCATAAAGCAAACTGTCATAAGTATCTGGGGAGATATTGTTCATGGATTTAAATATTACATTTCTGAGAAATTCATCTTCAAAATAATTTTTTAAAGTTAGGAAAAATAAAGCATACAGGAAAGAAACATTTTGTCTAAAGCAGTGTTTCTTAAACTTTCATACAGGGGGCTGGGGAGATAGCTCAGTGGAATAAGTGCTTCCCTGGCAAGCACAAGGGCCTGAGTTCAATTCCTGGTCCCACAGGAAAAAACAAAACAAAACAAAACAAAAAAAACCCAATAGTTGTTAAACTTTCACACACATCACAAGTCCTGAATCAAATTCACTTGTCTAATGGGCTCTCAGATGCCAATGATGTTGCTGACAGACCACTCTGATTACACTGATCTAACAAAGTTGAAAATCTTACATTGTTCTGACTGTAAGCAGAAAAATATAATTTAATACAGTTGCTTTAAGGGGCTGGCCAAACAGCTCACCGGATTAAAGCACCTGCTTACGCAGATGCAGGGGCTAGGAGTTCTATCCCCAGGCCTGTCAGGCCAGGCCAGCCCTGCCCCCAGGATGTGCTGAGATGGTGAATGTGACTGGGCAAGGCGGCACTCACCTGTAATTCCAGCACTTGGGGGGCTGTAAACAGGAGAATCACTAGATCAATCTATGCAGTGAGACCCTATACACCCTATCCTAAATTTAAAAAAAAAAAAAAAAAAGTGGTAGTGGAGAGAATTACTCTGCTAGCCAAAAGGTCAGCAGATTAAAGTGCCTGCAAGCAGGCACAGGAGCCGGGGATTCAATCCCCGGGCCTGCCGTGCCAGCCCTGCAGCCGGGGCATGCTGAGATGTTGATTATGACTGGGCGTGGTGGCACGTGCTTGTAATCCCAGCTCTTGGGAGGCTATAAACAGGTAGATCACTATGAGTCTGATCTAGTAGTAAGACCCTGAACACCCTGTAGATCCTTCCCTAAAATACAAACAAAACGAAACAAAACAAAACAAAACACCTTAATTTCTTCCTACCTGAGGGATATTAATTCCTTTTCTTATCTGCTCTTGTTCCCATCGGCTGAGCTCTTCATCTTGCTCTCCAGTTACTAAAGCATCGTCATCACTCCCCTCAATACCTGCAACCATGAACAATGAAGGAAAGAAACTAAGTCACACAGAAACGAGGAGAGACTAGGCGATGTCCTAAGTTACAAGAATCGAGGCACAATTACTGTTATTAACTCAATGTTATTAAAATGTCTATCATAATCTCCACCCTTCTTTGATACTCTCAACTGCCAATTTTAATCATAGCGCCTCTTGACATGAAAGACAGTATTCAATGTACTGGCTAAAATCTTAAGCTAATTTTCTTAATGTTGGTAATCTTGGTATCCATTAAAAAAGGGAAGAATCAGACCCACTGTCTCTTAGGAATGTTGAGAGAATTTACTACATTTATGCACATAATGTATATAACACATTTTGTGGTATATAACTGGATACCCCCACGGCTCCTAGAAGGTAACTAACTGTGCCGGTTGATGACCTACGAAGAGGTGGCACTGGAAACACAGCCTGGAAGGGTGTACCTCCCTCTCAGGCCTTCAGGAGGGGAGCAGCCTTCCTTTGACAGTTCCTACTAATGAACCTTCTTGCCTTGGAGCTGACTGACAATAGACTAAAATTATGAGCCCAAGTTAACCTTTCTTCCTAAGTTGTGGGTGTCAGCTTTGAGAAAGTTACTACTAAAATACTAAAACAATAATTGGTCAGCAGATGTTATTACAAACATCTAATAGTTTTCAAAATAACCCAGTATGACACACTTCTACCCAAGCAAGAACAGATGTCTAACTTAGAACAGCTAAATACATGGCAGATACTTTGTATCTGATGTTAAACCATATTTAGTAGTAATGCAATGGGTTTACTATCCAAGTAAGTCAAGTTACCTATCTCCTCAGCAATTTTTTGTCTTTGTGACTTTTCTTTCACAGAAAAAACTATTCTGCGCTTCTCATCATCATCTTCATCATCACTGGCATCATTCTCATCTTCTCTAACAAGGCGGCCTTTCCCAGGCTCAGTGTCATGGGGAGTGAAATCTCCCAATTCCCGGGCCATCTGACGCTTTTTTCTCGCAGCATGTATAAAAGCTGCATCTGGAATTTCTCCTGAAAATACATGGTAAGAATTACAAAATGCCACAATACTTTTTTTTTTTTTTTTTTTGGCGGAACTGGGAATTGAATTCAGACCCTTGTGCTTGCCAGGGAAGCACTTATTCTACTGAACCATCTCAGCCCCAATGCAACAGTACTTGATGTGTGAAGTTTCTTACTTTCTTGAAACTAACTTAGCCAACAAAGTCCCAAAGGCTGACCCCATCCCAAACTGTGCTTGATATCTCACTGATTTTTGTTTGCCTGAACTTTTGTCTTTTTAAGAAATAAAAGTAATGAAACCATATTATTAACTGGAAAACTGATAAACATAATTTCTAATAACTTTCAATATATACTGACATAATTGACTACACAAATTGACCTTTTGTCTACTTGAAAAATTTATGCCCTGTTACTAGTCTGATAGTTATCACCTAAATAAATACACTATAATTTACTAAGCCTCCACCCCACCAGTTGACATTTTTAAAAATTTTGCTCTTTGCAAAAAATGTGGCAATAAAAAGTCTGCTTCTTGGGATAAATTGTTAGATGTGAATTACAGGGCCAAAGGCAAGAACATACACAATTTACTGATATCGCTAAACAGCGTCCCACAAGAACTACAGCAACTATAGTGCCTCTAAGGATGTAGATATAACATTTATCACAATTTGCCCAGATAAGAGTAGGCATTATAAAAAATTTTACAAGTATTTCTGGGTATGGTGGCTCATGCCTGTAATCCCAGTACTTGGAAGACTGAAGCAAGAGGATCATCTCAAGTTCAAGGTCAGCCTGGGCTACATAGTGAGTTCAAGACCAGCTGGAACTACAAAGCAAGACCCTGTCTCAAAAAACAAAACAAAAAGTTCATAAATATTAACAGGAGTTACATCATAATGTAATTTCCCTACTCTCTATATATTTAGTTCAAAGCTCATTTCCCTGTGGTTAGATCTACAAACTATTTCCCACAGAAAACTAAAAAGTATGGAACATAAAAAAAAACAGCAATACTTCTGTTTCTTGTAGCATTCTGAAAAGAATTAAAGTATTAATCTAAAATACATTTTTTTTTTAAAGTCTTTACTTAAAGCCTACTTGGTTTCACAATAATCCTGCATGTTTGTGAATAAACCTGAGAAGGCTGAAAAACCTCCTAGTTCTCTCATTTTCTACATTTCACCTTTGCCTCAAATAGGTATAATAAGAAGAATCACCACTTGGCCAATTTCTTCCTCAATAGCTACCTTTAGAGACAACCATGCCTGAGAATTTAGTTTAGTTCTAGCACCATCTGCCAGTACATACCTGGACGGAGAACATTTAACGAAGATAAAGCATTTGAGAATGCTCCGCCAGCCTTGGGTTTTTCTTCCTCCTTCTCGCTCTCCATGTCCATTTCATCTTCACCGTGATCATTGATGATAACTCCATCTTCTTGATTTGTGTCCTTAACGTGCCCTGTTTTGTCCAGCGATTGTTCATCTAATTTTTGAAGAGAACAAAATATACTTATAATAAAATGTATAAATTCAGAAAGCTCTTTTTATTCAGTTATGAGTTCAATCTACTAAAGCTTGAATTATTTCAATCATTTATTAAGAAACTTACAACCATGATCCATGAATAACAGATAGCACAAAAGATATAATTTGATAAAAATAGAAGACATAGGAAGGCATTTGAGATTTTAGGTAATTTTATAAAATTTAAGTTTATTGAAATTAACTATTCTGTAAACTTCACAGCTAATTCTTCCTATTTCTTTTAAGCATTATTATATTTCACATGACAGTACTAAATTCTATACCTATTAAAAGCAGCTTTTTGTAAGAACATAAATCTCTCTTCAGAGCACATCAGTCACTCATTAGGAAGGTGAATGGCTGCAGCCACATTCCCAGGGCAAACAGTGAGCCCAGGTAACAAAACAGAAACAACCTGATTCTCTGCTTGGGAATCTGGAATGGGTACAGAGAGAAGGTAGAGACCACAGTGCACTAAGAATGCCCCATGTAAACCAGCCTAAAGCTGTGTGTGGGCAGAGAGCAGTGCTCTCTAATCTCAGTTCCAGCCATTCCCGTGGCTGCTTCAAAGCTGCCGCACTACAAATGGAGTCCAGCTGCTACCATTACATCTTTGTAATAAACTGCCATTGTTTTATATTACTACTTACAACCAACTAAGCCTACTACTCCTTCTGTTGCAGACCAAAAAAATATAAAAATAAAAAATAAATAAATAAAACAAGAAAATTGGTATTTTTTTTACGTGAACATCTGGACCTGCACAATGAATATAATAAAGGAGTAAAACAACAGTTCATTCTGAATAGGAAAGAGGTTCTGTTCCCCTAGATTAGTAGTTGATGAACCTATAGCTTGGTGCCACTCTGGCTGTTCCTTACCACTGAAAGCTCTAAAAGGTTCACATCATTGCCCTAGGCGTTTCCTCCTGAAAATGTTTCAAAAGTCCTCCCTTCTCAAACCATACTGTATTCTCCTAAGTAACAAGCTCAAAGATAAAATCCTTTTTTTGCTTTTAACCTTTCCAAGAAAGTTAAGATCACATATATATGTAAACTTTTTAAAAAGATTTGTTTATTTGGTACAAGGTCTCGCTACACAGCTCAGACTCATAGTGATCCTCCTGTCTCAGCCTTCCCAGGGCTGGGATTACAAGTGTGTACCACCACACCTGGTTTCAGTGGCAGGCACGGTACAGGGCCTGGGAGACAGCTTGGTGGTTTAAGCACCTGCCTGGGAAGCTCAAGGGCCCAGGTTCGTCCCCTGATATCTCACTATGTTTTTAGAATGTTAAATATTTTTTTGATTTATCACCTTCTTTCATTAGCCACAGCCCCACCCCTCTGCCCAGTATGTTCTGAAGCTATGAGACCTTAAAAAATACTCTATCAAGTGCAAATTAGATGGCGTTAGAAAGTACTTATTTCTTTCAGCTCTAAATTGATGGTCTGAAATGGAACTGTAAAAATTCTAGATCAGATATGCTCAGGTAATGAAAGACTTCTGAAGATTTTAAAATATTTAGTGTTTTCGCTATGTTCTGGGTCCTTGTAATTAAATGAGTAGGACAGCAAAACCTGACAGCTGGGTGGTTTTGCCAGTGCTCAGGGTCTCCCTTCCAGACATCACTGTAGTGATGCTAAATAACCTTGGGCACTGCTTCACTGTGCCTTCAGTTTCATTTACAACTACTTCAGCAAACATGCCCTTAAACTATTTCATCTTAAACTTGGTCAGGCTCTCTCTTCTCCTGGATCTTATCAAAAAGCTTGTACTTATGGTTGAATAGGAAGCACACCTATAACTCCAGCACTCTGGAAAGTTGAAGCTGGAAAAATCTCATGCCAACACAGCCTGGACAATTTACCAAGATCTTGTCTCTAAAATTTTTATTTTTTTATGTATTTGGCACAGGGGCTCACTTCAAAGCTTGGACTCATAGTGATCCTCCTGTTATCAGCCTCCCCAGTTCTGGGATTACAGGCATGCGCCACCACGCCCAGTCTCAGTGCCCAGCTAGCTCAGTGCACCTGAGGGCAGGGCAGCGCTCATGTTATGACAGGGATTGAACTCCAGTTCCTGCACTTGCCTAAGCAGGAACTTAGTCCACTGAGCTATCTCACCAGCCCTCAAAAAATTTTAACGAAAGGACTGGGGGCAGAGGAGGTGGCTCAGTGGCAGAATACCTGTCTAGCATGCACAAGGCCCTAGGTTCAAGTTCCAGTAAACACACACACACACGTATATTCTTACTGGGACACAAAAGTTCAACTTTGTCTCATTTAAATTTAACACCCAAAGCAGCAAGCTACCAAGTTTCCCTTGGAATATTTCTCAAATAATCCTTTCTTCTTCATTTTTTCTCCTACACTCAAGTGTTAATTCATCTAATTTCCAGAATTAAAAAAAAAAAAAAGCCCCTTTCCAGATTTATAAAAAAAAAAAAAGCCCCAGTCTTACTCAACTGGATCTTTGTAAAAGTCTGTTAACAGACATAAGGTGGACCTTGAATTTAGAGTTCTTAAGGTCTCCAATCTCTCCCCATGCCAAGTCACTCTGCAGGTTAGGGTTTCAAAAGCCATTTATCATGTCACCATCTTGGCAAGCCACTGAACACAGCAACACTAAACGCCTCACTGCATTCTTAACATCCTTCAAAATCTGTCAACAATGTATCTTTAACACTAAACCTCTGCCTCCTTCACAAATCATCCATCTACTCTGAGATTATCAAGTGTACCTGCCTTCTCAGAACAGCTCTGGTCATTTTAATCCTTGATGATACCCTTTCGTTAATACTTTTTTCTATTTCTGTGAGGCATTCCTCTCCCACTTCTGCAAAAAAGTGGAGTTACATATACTTCTGTCCACCCACTGGACATTTTGCTGCACATGGCATCCTGTCACACATTTATGTTATGCCATGTCCACAACTAGACTGTAAATTTGAAATATAATGGTATACTTATTTTAAGCCTGTAAGTGAAAACTTGGAAAACAGTAATTCTACCTTCTATAAATAATTTGCATAACTCAGACCATAACATATTATAATGAATCCACTTTGCTAAAGACAAAGTAAATGCTTAAAAATATTAAGCTTAGGTGCCAATGAGATAGTTCAGAGGAGTAAGCACCTGCCTAGGCAAGCACAGGGGCCAGGATTCCTGTCACCACATGCCATGCCAGCCCCACCCCCGGGTGCGCTGAGCCACTGAGACCAGGTGTGGTGGCGCACGCCTATAATCCTAGCATTGGGGAAACTGAAAACCAGAGGATCACTATAAGTCCAAGCTGCATAGTGAGACCCTATAGAAAATACATTAAAAAAAAATTAACCTGGGAGCTGGAAGTGTAATCCAGTGACAAGTACGGGCCCAGCACATTCAAGGTCCTGGCTTCTAATCCAGCCCCCCAACCAATAAAACCCCTAAACTTAGGTTTTGAGAATATACCAGAAGTATCTAGGACTCTTCTTCATCCATGTATCAGAAAATACTACTGACTGACTTATGAACAGTAACCTTGTAGTACTTCCAAGAGTGGAAAAAAGAGACTATCTCTATAAAATGTAAGAACATTAATCTGCATAACCCTCTAAGCAGGAACAAACATATTATGTCCTCAGAATGAAATGGGTCATCTTTTTGCATGCTATAGCTGTCTGTATACCAATTGGAAAAATTAAAAGGATATAGATACACTGATTGCAACAGAAACATTCCAGTAGCAACAATCTTGTTTAAAGATACAATACATCTATTTACAAATCCATTGCTGAAGATAACTAACACTGAGAATCCTTGATAATGACAGGGCCAATGGAATGGATTCATAATTATCTATAAATCACTGTGAGAAAGGGCTGTCATTTTGTAATTTCTAAAGAATCCAACTTGGTTTGGTACTTACTGTTGGCTGATGAATTGAGTTCGTTCTTAATCTTTGATTTTTCAAGATCTTCTTTATATTCTTTCTTGAGCAATTTTACTATCTTTTTGCTATAACTTGATTTCTTCACTTTGAAAACTTCTTCATTTTCTTAAACAAAATAAACGAAGTTTGTAGCAACCATTTTCAGAAAATACCTTTTCACATAATCTTATGTGCCATTCAAATTCCTCAACACACCAACATCATTACATAATTTTTTTTCAGAATTTATTTATTTATTTATTTTTTCAGAATATATTTATTGAGAGAAAGAAAGCTCCTGTCCAAGAGAGGGACAGGAGGGGGGCCCAAGCGGGTAGTTCCCCCATCATTACATAATTTGAAGTGATTTTAATTTATCATAACTTCAAAAATTGAGGTCAACGTCAAAAATTAATCTTCAGTAATAAAATTTTGAAACTTTCAAGGGAACATATATGTGATTTCATAAAATTTTCCTACCATTTTACTCAAATTATCCACCTCAGAAGGGAAAAGAATCAATTCTTAAGGAACATAAAATACATCCAAAATCAAAAGATGCTGTCAAGTCTGAGAATTCTACATCCATCACAAGCTGACACACAGTACTTCCACTAAACTATGAGGAAACCACTTTACAAAAATAAGCTTCAATTTGAATTTTCAAATCAAGCACAAAATGCTGCCTGCGTAATCATCAAAGACAAAAACTGTCCTGTACACCTCTCAAACAAAATAAAAGTAATTACAAAAACCAAAGATGAACTGCCTTCCATAGAAAGGAAAGCATCTTCTATTACCAAGTTTCTTTTCTCCTAACATGAAATTGAGTTAATACACTGAACTGTTCAGGAAGTAAAGAGATCTAAGATGCACTTAAAATCAGAAACCTAAAAATAAATAAATAGGCAAAATAAAATCAGAAACCTAAATCCACGAGACCTCTCATATGCGACTGGAGAAAGCGCCTTGCTGGAAGGACATGGTGGCGCATGCCTGTAATCTCAGCCCTGGAGGCTGAGGCAAAAGGATTGCTACAAATTCTGAAGCCAGCATGGACTACACTACTTAGTGAGTTTAGGGAGTGCCAGACCCTGTCTCAACACACACACACACACACGCGCGCGCGCGCGCGCGCGCACACACACACACACACACACACACTCTGCTTTGCTTCATTATCACGCCCTCTCTTTTCACAAAATAAATGCGAAAGCGGACATAAGCTGTTCCCAAATATGCCTACAGCGAAAGGGAGGCCCAGGGTTTGCAAAGTACTGGGCCAGTATCAGTCGGAACCAGATACTGGCCGGAACAGTGCAACCTCGGATTTCTAACCCCAGACCTAGCAGCCTCTCCTCAAAACCGGCCTTCCAGGTCTAGGTCGCAGGCATGGACAGAATGGCCAACCAGGCCCGCGCACAGCGGCCTGCAGAGGGCCCCGAGCGCGTGCCAATAGCACCAAATCGAGGGGCTCAAATTAAGTTCTCTCCGAAACACATCCAGCAGAAAAGAGACGAGAGGAGGCAATGAATTACCACTTTAAAACAGAAAAAAAAAGAAACCTTAAAATCAGTGATTAGAGTTCTGCCTCTAGAAGGAAACGTACAGAAGGAAAGGGAGGCGGTGGCGGCTGTTCAGAAAAAAGCTAGTGGCAGCGCGGGAACGTGCCCGCGTCTGCGTCCGGGGCAGAAGGACGGAGGCGGGGAAAGATTCGCAGGCTGCCGGGCGGGACGAGGTTTGGATCCCGGGGGCGGGGGCATGGATGCGCGACCTGGGTACCGAGATGGGCAGTTACCTTCCTCCTCGTCCTGGAAGCTCAGCAGGCTGGCCCTGGGCACCTCTTTGTTCTCGCGAGGCCTCTTGCGCGGCTTCAGCCCGTTGCCGGGCTCCGCACCGCCGGGAAAGCCGCCCCCAGCCTCGGCCCCCAAGCTCGGGGCCAGAGCGGAGGGAAGCGGCGGCCCCGGACCCAGCAGGGACTCCTCCCCGGGGGTCCTGTCGCCACCGCCTGGGCCCGGCTCCTCGCCAGTGACCGGCGGCGGCAGCAACGGCGGCGGCTCCTGCTCGTCGTCGCGCTCCCGCTCCTCCTCCTCCGAGTCGTTCCGCTTGCGCACGTTCACCCGCCGGGCTTTTCGGAACATCCCTGCACCCGGCACAGGGAACGCAACACCCACCCGGCGGCCCCGGCACTACCGAGCTCGCGACGGCGCAGGCGCGCTGTCCGGGGCCTCAGCCGGGTCTCCTCGCTACTGCGCACTACAGGCCGCACGTGCGCTTGCGCACGATGCTGCCCCACTACTTGCAGAAAGAGCGCCCAGTGCGTGTATGTGAGAGACCGTCTGTTTTTTATCGCCCCCTGCCGGCCTGGAGAATTATTGGCACGGAACGCTCGAACTCCAAATGTTATTGGACATGTCACAAAGAGGATCATAGAGATAGGATGAAAGAATGGTCTCAGTCGATTCATGGACGCTGTTGCTGCAATGCGCCTTCCGCACTTACGGAGTAGTCACGTGGAAAACCTCCCGCCAAACGCTGGGTGGGGCGAATGAAGGTGGAGGCGATGGGTTCCTTGGGGTTCAGCAGGGAAAGAATGTTCCCAGAATGACAATTTCTTCCAGAACTGTGATTAAGGTGCCACGATGGTAATTATTAGTGACTGTGAATACTTAGTATTTCTACAGATTTATAGCCACCGAGCTTTCTAAAAGACATTGAATTTCATTGATAGAATGGTACTTAGGGTGATGCCCTCCCTCATCCGTTGCGAGGAAAACACAAGTATTTTAGTGTTTCGAAGAAAATGCCAAGTCTGCTAGCAATTCTCTATTTTTGGAAGCATAATTAGTGTTAGAAAAAAATAGAAGCAGGCTTGACTTGTAGGTGAGGATATTATGACAGTTTTCAGATTTGTGTCACAAAGGGATAGTCCTAATTGCAAAGGCCTTAAAGGCAGTTGCCCGTGGGGTTGGACTCGCATGCTTCTCCCTCTTCATCGCCAATCTTGGAGCTTGGCGTATTCTTGAGAACAGGCTGTTGAGCTTATACACATGTTTGTGAAATCATTTGCGTGCCTCACAATTCACAGCGTAACAGTGAAAACAATGCATCTCCCCTGCAGACTTAACAGTTTTGCAGGCTTCTCCAGAGATACCCTCTGAGCATAAAATTACATAATTATACTTTTTTGTTTTGTTGTCTTTTTGAGACAACGATGCAGTTTAGGCTGACCTTGAACTCACTTTGAAGCCCATCCAGACCTCCAACTCAGCAATCCTCCTGCCTCAGCCTCTGGAGTGCTGGAACTACAGGCCTGTGCCACTGGCCTGACTACAATAAAGGTTAAGAGGAGGACGAATTTATTGGAGAATGGGAATAGCCCCTGAGAGATAGGATGGGTCCCAAATGGATTGCCCTAATTATGCACATCTGAAAAGAACTTCTTTTTTAAAAATCTGATGGTCATAAACAGTATTTTAAACATAACACAAATTGGAGATTGGTCTGTACAAAAATCCTCATTGTCTCGTTCTTTCTTTTTATCAAGCTGAAACTTTTATTTAAACAGCCCCATAAAATCTGTCATTTAGGTTATTTCTAGTGTTGCTATGGTCGAAGTTCAAAACAATTATACCTCAAACTATGGAGCTGTGGCATACCGAGAACTTTGAACTAGAAGAATAAGGTCTCTAACCTTTTCCTGCCTTCTTGTTTCTCACCCTGTTTTTCCCACTCCAAAGTTTAGGAAGCTTTCTCTGGACTCTATCTGCCTTGGGAGAGACTATGAAAGAGAAGACAATTGGTATGGTCCCCTTCCTGGAAATCTAATCAACTAGGGGAAATTAACTATCACAAGAGGAGATTGAAGGTGACAGCATGTCTGCACATAATGTACTTTTTTGATGGGCACTTCCAAGACAACTTGAACTACCACAGAAGTGGTATAGTGGTCTATATAACAAGTATAGCTTTTTTTTTTTTTTTTTTGTCATATTGCTGGTCCTCTTTCCCATAACTTGTCACTAACTCTCCCCTTAGATGTCTTAAGCTCCTACAATTTTCTGTAGCTCAATATATTGTAAAAATTTCAGTCAGCTGGTCCTTCACGTCTCATATATCTATGGGACATCTGTGCATATGTATGTAAAACAAATGTTTTTTCTCCTGTTAATCTACTTAAGGTGATTTCATAGAATCAATTATTTTTTTGATAGTACTTGAGATTGAACTCAGGACCTTGCGCTTGCCACGCAGGCACTTATTCTACTGAGCTATCTTCCCGGCCCCCATAGAATCAATTATTGAACCTCAGAAGGTAGAAAGTATTCTCTTCCACACACTATAATAATGCTTCAATAAAAAGCTTTGAAAAATCACCACATCTGTAGGGTTAACTAGAATTGAAATAGCTGGATTCTGTTGTATGTAATTTTCACTTTCCTAGTCAAATTTTATCTTTACGGAAGCTTGCAATTCATACTTCTCCCAGAAAACATGAGTGTTCTGGTTTGTTGATACTATCCCATCAAAATTTCACTGAGATTTAAATTCCATGTTGAGGCAGAACAACACTTGTCATTTTATTTTTTTTAAATTTTTTATTTCTGTGTGTGTGTGTGTGTGTGTGTGTGTGTGGCCAGCTCAGCCCACCAGGGGGCGGGGCTGGCTGGCATGTGGTGCTGGGGGATTGAACCACGGTCCCTGTGCTTTGCTAAGCTTGTTCTAAGTAGGTGCTTTAGACCACTGAGCCATCTCACCAGCCCTGTCATTTTATTTTATTTATTTATTTTTTGGTGGAACCAGGGATTGAACAGAGGCCCTTGCACTTGCCAGGGAAGTGTTTATTCCCCTGAGCCATCTCCCCAGCCCCCACTTGTCATTTTATGCTGAGCCAAAAAATTCAAAAATAGCAAGTGAAAGAATTTCTACATTTGAAAACAGGAATTTGTATTTCATACACCTCTGCCTCTCTTCTTTGGTTTTTCTTCATTAGAAAATTTCCAACCTAAGACCCAGTTTTTGAGCTAAGAGCATCCTCTGTAATAGTTTTCCAAAGATAAATGGAAAACTGAATCCCATCTGGCTTCTACTCTACACACTACTCTCAGTTCTTATATTCTGGCAGTTCAGCATTGATTTAAGATCTAATTCCAAGAGACTGTTTTGTGGGTGAAATTGAACTCCCATTTTTAATAATAGAAGATTCAAATTGTGCCTGGTCAGCCGACAGATACCTGGGCCAAGAAACAGATTTGCAGTAAAATGATGAGGGCAGTAAAGGAAAAGCTCAGAAACAGATATTTTAAAATATTGGCCCGAAACTTTAAGAAGCTTTCACACCAGAAAGATGCTGATTGAATACTTGTCACTTTATAGTGAGCCAAAATATCCAAAGATAATGAATGTATTTATAACTTTTCAGCCTAACTATTCAGATAGTTAAAGGGCAAAGTTAAATACTAAAAAGTTACCTTGCTACCTAAGTAAGCCAAAGTCCCTTCTACCACACTTGTAGACCTTATGGTAATTAAATTAGTGAAACTGAATAACTCTTTAATTGCCTATAAGCCAGTATAACCATCAGAAACGGGGCTGGGGAGATAGCTTAGTGGCATAAACACCTGCTTGCAAGTACAAGGTCCTGACTTTCATACCTGGTACAAAAAATGGAGAAATGAGTTATTAAGGTACTTCTATTATTTGAGTATTAAATTCACTAATTTACTAATATATCATTTCCATTTAATATCGAGTATCTTAAATATTCCAGCAGGACAAAAACTGCTTATATAGAAGTTATGTCAACCAGTTTGTTGGAGTCAGCTAATTTTTAAGTCATATATCTAAGTAATAACTTCAATTAGTGTTTTCCTTCAAAATTGCAACTTTAGATGAAAAAAGTATCTTCACTTCTACAAATAATGATGAGTATATGGTAGTGTACTACCATATGGATGTACCATATGGTATGGATATGTTTTCATATCCCTATTTGGCAAGCAAAAATGTAGGGAAAGCAATGAATCCTTAATATTTATTTATTTTAAACTTTTTATTTTGCAGATGAAATGTAATAGTCTATGAATACATGATCTAGAATTTTTCCCTATAACTCTCTCTCTCTCTATGTGTGTGTGTGTGTATTTCTAAAGAAATTATTTCATTAATTGAATTTCTTCAGACCTTGCTTTGATAAAGGTAGTTCAACATTAGCTGAAGTAGAATGTCAGCAAGCCTCCAGCTTCCTGGAGGAAAGGACTCTTCCTTTTTTTTCAAAGCCCTCTTCAAAGAACCTCAAATACCATTTGGTACTCAGTAGGCACTCAGTGCTTGTTGGCTGAATAGTAGTAGCCATCATCCACTTGTCTAGTATAATAAATGTTTCACCCTGTGTTGGTTTAAATAAATCTTTTTTATTGTTTACATGTTTTTAGTTCTAAAACATGATTCTCAAAGTGTGTAGTGCGAATTACTGTTAGATTTGAAGTTTTTAAAGTTTTTGTTTTTTAATTACTACATGTTCTCAGTACTTAATGGTTATATTCCTTGTAGGGAGTTGGCAGATGTATGTGCTACATCATAATTCTTTTTGCATCTACCACCCCTGTGCCATCCTTCACTATCTATCTGTTGGTCTTCTTCCCTTTTGCAAAAGATCTATCCCTGTTTCCTATTATTTGTCATTTATGTTGCTTGCTTAAACATTTTTCTTATGTAAGAGAAACTATGTAATATTTAAGCTTGGGTATCTTATTTCGCTTAACATTTTCTTACAAATGACTCAAGTTTTTCTTTATTTGAAGTACTCTGTTGGGTATAATACCACATTTTCTTTATCCATTTATCTGTTTATGGATACATAGGCCACTTTCCAAGATCTAGCTCTTCTGAATTATGATGTTGTAGACATGGGTATACATGTATCACTGTAATATCTCTTTAACTTTGTCAGGAAGATTCCTAGAAGGGAAATAGTTGAGTTGAATAGAATTTCTAGTGTTTGCTTTTTATTTTGGGGGAATCTCCCTACTGATTTTCATAATGGTTGTACTAATTTACATTCCTATGCATAGTATAATAATCTACATTCCCACCAAGAAAGGGTTTCTTTTCCCTCACAGCCTTGCCAGGATTTTGTTTTGTTTTTTTCTTTGTGGAACTGGGGATGGAACTCAGGCCCTTGTGCTTGCCAGGGAAGTGTTTATTCCACTGAGCCATCTCCCCGGCCTGTTATTTGGTTTTTTGTTCTTAAAATAGTAATAGATATCTTCCCTCTGCCTGTGGGAACTACCTCCTCTAGGGAGGAGGACACCCACCCTAGAGCAAAAAGCTGGTTCAAATTGGGCTAAGGGTGGGTTATACTGTCCTACTGATCCAAAATAAATGAATCATATTTTTGGAAGACTGCTTGAAACAGACAATGGCTGGGACTGCAATGACCTCAAAAGCTCCCCGGCCCCTCAAAAGCTATAGGAAAACCATAAAGTGCTGAGGCTTTAAGAACCAAGAAAATTAGAACAGCAGATAACAGGAAATATCATACTGGATTCCAGTACCTTTCCAGGTCTTTATTCTCATCTGTGACTATACTCCTGTCTGTGCATTCCCTGAGATACCCTTTGGTACCTATAATAAATTTTCTTTTGGTTTTGTTGTTAATAATTATTTTTTTGGTTGTGTGTGTGTGTGTGTGTGTGTGTGTGTGTTTACTTAAAATATTTAAGTTTATTTTCATTAAAATCCTTGAAGCCAAAAACCAAAGAATTTTAACACAACAAAATTATTTTAATTTGATACTATTTTTAATTTTATTCCTGAAAATTATACAACTATTTTCTAAAAGTTACCAGGTTAATAACTCTTTAGAGGCAGATATTGCTTAGTAAAAATTCTTTTATTTTTCTCCTTTCATTAAAGCTATCCACACATACATTCCCACAGGCATGTTTTTAAGCAGCAGGTAAAGGTGAAGAATGCTCACTCTCTTCCAAGTATGCAGCTATTGAAAGTAACTCACAAAGGACAAGTACCCCATCTGCATTCACAGCATGTGACTGCTTCTACTTTAAAATGTTGAAAAATTCCTAGGCATTTATCTCAGTTACTTTTCCTTCATTGCTAGGAAAAATACTGGACACCGGAAATTAAAGAAAGAAAGGTTTATTTAGCTTATAGTTTGTAGAGGTTTCAGTCCATACTCAGCTGGCTCCAAGGCAGAGTGGCACATGGCAGAGGGCAGCAGTTCATGGTGGTGGAATACAGCATAACAGCAAGATCAAATGGGAGGATCTGTGGCAACAATACAACACAGAGCAAATCTCTCCTATTCAGCCTAGATGTAGCACTCACACCCACAATCCCAGCAGCACTCACACCCATAATTCCAGTGGGTCATGAGTGAATCACAAATTCTAGGAGCCTGAGACAACTAGACACAAACCATAACAGCTTCATATAGCTAAGTGATAGGGCATAAAATTAGTGCACATGAGGCCAGGGTTCCTACCTTCAATACAAAATAATATTGATTCAAACTCAATTAAAATTTATCTATTGGTTATAATGCAGTGATATTATGCTTTCTATTAAATCGATAGTAATTCAATCCAGGTTTAAAACAAAGAGATTTTTAAAAAGTCATTTTGAAAAAAATGTTGCCCATATATGTCAAATGCCATTTAAATGTCTTTATCATTAGAAAAATGTGAAAGAATTTTTTAGCCTAGAGCAGAACATTATGACTTGTATGTAGATGTTTCCGCAAAGCCTCATGTGGCCATAGGTGGGTATCTTGGTTACTTTTTACTCATTTCTAGGATGAAATACCAACACCCCAAGTGAAGGAAGGAAAGGTTTATTTAGCTCACAGTTAGTAGAGGTTTCAGTCCATACTCTGCTGCCCCCAAGACAAATGGCAGCAGTTCATGGCAGAAGAAAACAATGAAGAGCAGAAGAAAAGCAGTAGCTGTGGCATCCGTCAACACTCAGATAGGACCTCCTCTGAAGTGGCATGGCAGCAAAGTGGCGCAACGAGATCAGAATCCCTCCCAAGAAGTGGGGAGCAGAAGCCTTCCTCAACTCCTTTATATACCCTTTTTGTGTTAAGTCACTCTGGGGCAGGTCCTCCCTCCTCTAGGGCAGGGCTCCACACTCCAGGGCATGGAATAGACAAGGTGATTCAGCCAAGCTTCTGACATCTCAAGTTGACACAATGTAGTAACTACCACAGTGGGGCTTTTCACTGGATTTGGAGTGTGTGATGGGGGGTAGAGGGTGTGTGATGACTAAATCAGCCCACTGATTGGTTGGGCATAGTTTTGGGAGTTGATGATGGGAAGGCCTGCCCTGGGTAAAATGTAAAAGGATAGAGAAGGTTGTTGCTTGTTGCTTGCTGCTTTCTGCCTACTGCTTTCCTGCTCTGTTATGGCCTTGGAGCCAGCCAACTCTGAACTGAAACCTCTACAAACTGTGAGCTACACAATACACCTTTCCTCTTTTAACTTTGGGTATCAGGTATTTTGTCTCATCAATGAGAAAAGAACTTAAGAAAATGAACTTTAAAAGTAACCTTTTCTTAATTATGAAAGTACTGCTTGCACATTTTAGAAATTTAGAAAATGAAAAACAATGCAAAGAAGAAAACCAAAATCACTTATAATTTTAATTATACTTTTGGGTGTGCTTTCTTCCAGAACTGTTTGAAGAATATTCATTCATTTATCCATTCTTGTTGGCTGTAATATTGTGGGGGAGCATCTCCCCACACCCTTACTTCCCTAACATCACCTTTAGTACAGTGGTCCTATCTACCATTCCACTTCAGTTACCTGCCATGGTGACTACACCTTGGACCCTCTCCACTGACTCGTGTTGCTGAGAGTCTTCTCTAGCAACTGTTTCACTCTCTACATCACTTTTCCCCCTCCACTGCCTTCTGCTGGTCTTTGTTCCTCTCCTCATCTACATTGGGCCTCCTGGGACAAGACCTACACTCTCTCTTAATATCTTCAACTCTCTTGACCCCTCTTTTTTGTTGTACTCTGCTGGCAAGACCTGAGTTGTGACAAGGCCAGAAATGGCCTTGGTCTTGGTCTCTGTCTCTGCTCTTTTTTTTTTTTTTTTCTGTTCTGTTTTAAACCCATAATACAAACTTTAATAGATACTAAATATTTACACAGTATATTTCCTCATTGTGGAACATTTAAATATGTTTTTTGAAGTACATAGATCAATTGGTCAGAAGTCACATAAACTTATGTGAGATGCTCATAATAAAATTGGTGAGTGAAGATATAAATAGATAGCTATTGACAAATATAATTTTATACTATAAAAATACATACTATTTAATAATCTGTTCTCTATGAAATATTTATCAATGTATTAATAATTTTAAAAACAATAAATTCTCAAAAATAAAGGTTTTACAGGCATATTTTCCAACTAGAGGAAAACTGACCTGAAACATCAAATCTAACAAGTTAAGTAACCATTCTTTTTTTTTCAGAACCAGGGATTGAACTCAGGCCCTTGCACTTGCCAGGGAAGCACTTATTCCACTGAGACATCTCCCCAGCCCCCTAAGTAACCATTCTTAATTATCTAAAAAAATATTTATCTACCTGGTAATTAATAAATAGTTACCTAGAAATTAATAGAAATGTTGGTATCTTATATAAAAATATGTTTTATAGTTAAAATAATAAAGAATAATGTATAGCTTTTATCATTGCACAAATAATGAAAAATATGAGGTGTTCAATCTCAGAAAAAATTAAAAATAACAAAACAATGTGGGGAGTGGAAATATTCAAGGTTAAAATTACAATTAGTGAATTATAAAATAGATTTGAATTCTTTACTTGAAATTGGCCTTAGTAGGAATACGTACACTATAAAAATCTGTAAATGCCTCAAATCAGTGTTGTCTTGCTAGACATTCATTTCATTTTGAAACATTCATTTCTTCCAAAATATCCCAGTTTCATGTAGTTTCCATATTCATTAATATTGTCACCTCTGACTGACCCCTAAGTATTTTTTTTTAATTTTATTTGCATTTATTTTATGCTTAATTTATTCCCGTGCCATAAGTTTTTGTTTCTTCAGTTTCTTCTGGGATATCTTTTTCTTCTGTGCAACTTCCTCTTCTGGTTTGGGAACAATTTGTTCCTTTTCAGTAAGGATCATCTCAATATGGCAGGGGGAGCTCATATATGGATTAATCCGGCC
>NW_004524801.1:1531933-1549157 GCF_000260255.1 Octodon degus | reverse complement strand
GAGATACTTGGTGGCCTTTCGGATATGCATACCCTTGATGGCCTGGGCAGTTTCACGCGTGTTCTTAAAGTGAACGCGAAGATTTGAGCCTCTTGATTTGCATGATTTTGTGGGGTTTTCTGGGTCAAGAGAGTAGCGAACCATTTTCACAGGTCACCTAAGGCCGCTTACAGGAAGAGGGACCCCTAAGTATTGAAGTGTTTCATTGCTTGTTCCAGGGTCCTCTTTTCAGTGTCTTGGTAAGTGACTGAATTAAGTTCTATGGCATAAAACTCTCATAATGAAGATCACCTTGTGCCTATGACTAGTATGGTTCAAATAGTAAGTAGATTTACTGAATTCAATTAAACAACAAATAGATAATCAGTCTTTCTTTGAGTAATTGTTCCTGGCTTCCACTAATCCCTGATTAAAAACAAATGCCTAACTTGGGATAGCAAAAAAATAAATTTGTGATCATAGATGCCCCAAATGAGCTGAGCTTATCAGTTAGCTCAAAATAGTAAGCTGGAATGTAAGACAGCACAGTGTGGGCAGGGGATATAGCTCAGGGATGCAGCACCTGCCTGGCAAGCATGAGGTCATGCATTGATTCTCAGGACAAACAATAATAACAACAATAATAATAATAATACAGCACAGTATAAATGAGTGAAAGTAGTATGGATACTCCAGTCATCACATTGAAAAGGACACTCTTAATACCTTGTGGATATGACAGCTCATTCTGTCTATGTCAGTCAGCTTTCTTTAGATAGTTATTACAGTGCTTACCCAGTAATCTCATGAATAAAATTGTTTTGATGTCAGGGATAAAGATTTTTGTACGGGTTCAACAAATGAACTTTCTTTCACTAATGCTGGTCTGAGTATCCAGCTCCCAGCAGTAGAGCCCAGTGCTGATCCTCTAATTTGGAATATTTCCTGGGTAAATCAGCCAGCTTCATCACACTAGTCCAGTGATGGGTAATCTTTGAACCTCATCATCACTGTACTAGACCTTTTATATCATGAAGGGGATAGTAATTTGTCCTCATTGGATGAAATAGATGCTTATTCTATGGACTTACTTTCCTGTTTGTAGTAGTTCTGCTGATAACACTGCCCATGGAGTTAATGTTTGCTTTATTTCACCATAATAATATCTCATCTAACATTGCTCTGGTCAGGAGCCAATTCATGATGCTAAAAGTGACAAAATGGGCTCATGTTCACATGATTTACTATTCTTTTCTTGGATATCTCATTATCTAAAAGAATCTGTTCATAGGATGCTGAAATAGACTATTGAAGACCTAGCTGTAGTGTCAGTTGGACTAGGATTCCTATAGAAGGGAGAAATTCTTTTTCATGAATATACATAGCATATGTTTTGAACCAGAGATGAATACATGATCCTATAGCCAGAATACATGGGTCTAAGGATCCAGGATTGGAAGTTGTAGTTTTACTTCTATTATATCTAGTAACAAGCATTTTTACTTTCCATATCAAATCAGTAGTTTAATTTAATTTAATTTTATTTTGAAGAGTATAAACAGAAGCAAAGCCAAATAGAAAAAATGATAGAAACAGGGTAACACATACATGTTACAGATTTTCAAAACAGGAATAGCTAATTAGCAATGATTGTTATATTATCTATTTTTAATCTGTTGCTCAGATTAACAGATAAACTTATGCAAGATTAGACAAATAATTGAATATTAATGCTTGCTTTCAAAAAATCTTTTTCCTTGTCTTTTTAAAAAATTTCAAATCAGTAGTTTAAACAGTCCTTTACCTGAAGAAATGCTTCTATCAAAAAGAAAAAAAAATGTATATATATGCATACACAAGATAGTTAGGATAGATATACAGCGACTTTCTCTTAGTTCAATGAGAACAAAGGGTTGTACTAATATTTTTTTAGACAGTATATCATGTCTACATCTTGTCCTCTGAATTACTACTATGAAGACGACAATATGCAGTGTATTAATTATTGTAGCTGTCCTACTAACCTGTTTTAAAACTGTTTCATTGCTATTTTATCTTTTTTCCTCATTAAAATGAATAAAAAATAAAAAGAAGAAATGCTTCTATCAGAAGACACAACAGTGGTTACATTTCACTGAGAGTTGGACATGTTCCCTGGCTGTTTTGGGGATCTCATGCATTTGAATCACCAGGAATGATTATTTTGATTCAGTTATGAATATAGCATTTTCCTGGATGGTGGATTCCACTCATCAAGGGGGAGGGTGTTTAGTCAGTTGGTGGCAGTCAGACTTAGTGTCAGTCTGCCTGTCACCAGCTCTGTGGGTGTTAGAAGCAGTTGTGGCCATCACTAGCATTCAGTATCCAGGTCCCAGCTGCAGAAGCAGGGTTGGTGGTGAGAGCAGTGGCTACTGCATCTACAGCATCATCAGCATATTGATTTCTCATGTAAGGACCAGCATGCCTCTCCACTTATTAGTGCAGTGGTCACCTCCAATTTCCTCTTCCTTATGAACATTCATACGCCCTTTCCCTAGCTTCATCACTGTTAGTATTATGCTGCTTTGCTTTCTTTCTTTGCTGAGTCATTTGATAGTTACATGTAGGCACTGTACCCCTAGGCTTAAGTAAGTATATCCTCTGTAAAATCACAATACAAGTATCACACTCAAGAAATTTAACTCTTTTTTTGTTACCAGAAATCTAACTCACAGCCTTGTGCTTGCCAGGCAGATGCTGTGCCACTGAGCTATATACCCAACTCAAGAAATTTAACTCTTTTTTTGTTACCAGAAATCTAACTCACAGCCTTGTGCTTGCCAGGCAGATGCTGTGCCACTGAGCTATATACCCAACTCAAGAAATTTAACTCTTAAACACACTACTATTATCTAGCATCAAAATTTCCCCTAGTTGTTCTAAAAATGTCTTTCAAAGCTTCATAGTTGTTGTTTTCCCCCCATAATCTGTGATCCAGCAATTTCATCATTGCTGTTTATTCTCCTTTATTCAAGAGTGGTATCTGCCACAACACCACCCCACCTGTCTTCTAATTTTCATGATTTGAGGATTTTGATATGTTCTGGTCAGTTTTTGTTTTCTTTTTCTAAAGAGCATTCCTTAGTTTAGATTTGGGTTAGATGCACATTTGACACTATTTTTTGGATGTGTTTAATAGTGTGTCTAAAGGGTCTACAGGGTCTCACTACACAGATCAGACTCATAGTGATTCTCCTGTTTTCAGCCTCCCAAGTGCTGGGATTATAGGCGTGTGCCACCATACCCAGTCTTAATCGCTGTCTCAGTGCACCCTGGGGGCAGGGCTGGAATGCCATGTGGGGGTTGAACCCCAGCCACTGTGCTCTGCCTAAGCAGAAGCTTTAGTCTGCTGAGCTATCTGGCCAGCCCCACATTTGACATTTTGCAAAAATACTTTGTACACAGATAATGGTCCTCAGAGCATCACACTAGGTGGCACCTTTGTTCCATGATAAATTTAACCACTAAGTTTTTTATAGACCTTTCTACATAGTAAGGATAACATTTGCAATTAATAAGTTACCTTATTAATGATGGTATTTCTAGGTGGCATGAGTGTGTCAGGTATTTCTTTCTGCCACTTAGCTTCCATGATTTTCCAGACTTTCTTATTACTATAGTGTTTGTGATTTGATTTCTCTCGTTTCTTCTTTTTTTTTTCCCTCATTTCTTCTGGATTTATTAATGGCCCTTCTTCTGTATAGTTGAATTTTCTCTTGCCCCTTACAATTTTTTCTTCCATCTTTTAGTGATAGTACACATTTTTGGAATCCTTTTCAAATGCAATATGCTATAGCCACTCCCACCATTTTAATGTTCACATTGTGCTTACTTTGGCCAGTGTACTCCTTTAAGCTGGCTCATGTAGCCTTCTGACATGTTACCATCAACTTTGGGGAGATTTTCTTACTGTCATTGTAAGATGTTCCAGGCTCACCTTATGTTTTGCTGCTTCAGTCCCTGGGACCAACCATTTCTTCAAGGCACTACTTTCATGTGTTTGCTTATTCATTTTTAATAGAGAAGGACAAAATTTAGGTATTAGACATTCACTTTGTCACCGAGTGTCATTTCTTCTATGTCCTCTCCGGGGATAAAGCTAAGAAGTAGGATATCGTAAAAAAGTATTGATTCTAAAGGTTTTGCATCATAAATGACTCCCAGAATTAAGTAAACAAATATCTGTCCAACACTGGAAAACTATCATTTGGTCTAGCAAACCAGTGGCTCATATCACTGATCTAACAAATGATGTTCCCCCCATCTATCTTTTGGCTTAACTTTCCTCTTACTTCCTTTTTTTAAAAAAATGTATTTACTGTAGGGTCTACAGGGTCTCAGTACATAGATCAGACTCATAGTGATCCTCCTGTTTTCAGCCTGTCAAGCACTGGGATTACAGGTACACATCACCGTGCCCAGTCTCAATCACCATCTCAGTGCACCCTGAGGACTGGGCTGGCATGGCACACCAGGGATTGAACCCCGGCCCTTGCATCCATGTAAGGAGGCACTTTAATCCACTGAGCTATCTGTTCTGCCCTTATTTCTAAAATAAAGGAAAATATCAACCAGATGCAACCTTAGGTGGGCTTTGGATGCAAGCAAAAATCATTCAAAACATCCTTTGAGAATTATATATATATATATATATATATATATATCTGATGTGTAATAAACAATGCGTATTTTATTACCATTTGTAAATGTGTACTATACCTACTATATGTCAGCAAAATTATTTTAGTTGTTTTAAGAGATGGTGGTTAAGCTTTTCCCAGCTGTATTAACTTACCCATACCTACAAAATTAACCAACACAGACAACTTAAAGGAAGAGAATTTTATTTTTCTCACAGTGTCAGGGAATACAGTCCTTAATCATTTGGCTTCAAGGCAAGATCAGATGATGGAAGGTTCTGTGGGGCAAAGTCACTTACTTCATCAGCGGCCAGAAAGCAGAGCTGAACCAGAGAGGAAGGGTCTAGCAACCAGATGCAGTATTATGTGCTACCCAGACACACAGGAAGTGTGCCTCACTAATCTACTAGGCGCATCTCAAGTTGACAGTTAAGCCTAATGAGCACACCAGCACACCAAACCAGCGATGAAAAACTGCTACCCCCAGGTAGATGGGACCATTGGCATAGTTTATTGACCCACAGGATGTGATCGAAAACAGACAAGGGCATGCCAACACTTGCAAATTACAAAGATTCACATGCAAATCAGTGGGATTCACATCCACATTAGTGGGAATTCCTCATTCTCTTGAAGCATCAAATCTGGCTATATGCTCTTGTCCCGCACCAGCGCTTAACCTGGAGCTGACCTACTGAGGACCCTCCAGGCACCCTTTAGGAACACCCTGGTTTACCACAACCCCATCACCCCTGCCATCTCTCCATTTATCCCATGTCTGTGTGCTGGATTTTCTGTCTCCTATTTATTTTATAACAGCACAACCCAAACCACATTTTCAGTCCAGATGGGAAAATTAGTAGCTTCACTTTCTATTGGTTTAAATCCCATTGGCCCACAATGATTGATCATAGGAGTCCCACAAAACATTTGTAAGAGACTTTAAAGCTATTGTTAAACTAACAAATGGAAGACTAATATTTAATTTTATACACAATTGACATTCAGAGAGTAAATATATATATTTTTTCACTAAATCATTCTTACTTTTTTCTCCTTCCTTTTCTTCCTTGTCTTTTACCATAGCTTTAATGTTACCTCTAAAGCACAATATCAGTAATGAGGTCATTACACAATTCTATTAAAATTCATACTTTGGTCTTTGTTTTGGCCTAATTTAAACACTGAAATTATGAATTTATGTTAATTAGCCTGAATGATTAAATCCCCCACCAATTAAGCAAATATATAAATTTTAGGTTATTCAATTATCCTATGTTAAGGTTAAGAAGGAAAAATGCGATGAATGTGATGTATAATGAAAGTGACCAACCTGGGCCACCCTGTTATTTTGTAGTAAAACTTCTTTTTATCATTATGAAATGCAGTAATGCATCCTGAGTTAGATATTTGTATCACAACTGTGATTCTACTAATGGCAAGTTGGGTCTCTGTGAGGGGAACTTTTCTGCATACACTGGCGAACCAATTCAATTTTTAAAAAGCTATGTTTGTTTGGTTCCATTTATGATACACATAACATAATTTTGTGTTAGCCATGACATATGAAGTAGCCTAACTTTTTAATCTTCAACTTCCAAATGCACCAAGCACCAGAAATTCATTTATTAATTGTATCTTCCAAAAAAAAGTATAACAAAGCCTGGGGGTGCAGCTCAGTGTTAGAATCCATGCCTACTAGGCATAAGGTTTAATCCTCAACACTATAAAATTTTAATTATTTATTAGCAATTTAAGTACCTGAGCACCTTTATCATGAGAGTGTGATAGGTGATTATTAGATTCCCAGTCTAGCCCTTAATGTGGTTTAATAGTTCTACTGATCTTAATTTAAATTCTAAGTTCTGGAGCAAGAAGAAAAGAAACAGAAGGAAGAGGAAAATGAGAAGAGAAATGCAAGTAGAATAGTGAGAGCAAAGAAAGAGGAGGAAATGAAGGAGAAGGGTTAAAAGAAAATTCTCCCTGAGGCTAGGTAGAACTCCACGCAAAAATCTGAGATACAGTATATGCAATTGCTTTATAACCTTTGATTACCATTTCCACACCCTTCTCTTCAGAATCTTCTGCCTTTATTCAGTACTAAGGTTCTTCCCAGTCCACTCCTGTTCTAATTCTTCCTACCTTCCACAAACAAAAATCTCAAAATTCTTGCTTGTCAGTGTATTTGTTCTTAGGAAGATATTTGGAAGACAGCAGTTTAAGAGAACCCAGTCATTTCATGGAATTCCCCAAACCTCTGAAATCTACCATTCCTGACTTAGGGGAATTCCAGGCAATGTCACAAAATGAAACAGAAAAAAATGACAGCAGTGCAATATTTCCCTGCTTATCCACAGTTTTCCCCCCATGTTCTAGTTACATGTGGTCAACCACAGTCTGAAAATATTAAATGAAAAATTCCAGAACAAGGCAATTTATAAGTCTTAAATTTCATGCTGTCCCACCATAGAATGTTTCTAATAAGTATCATTACAGGTGATTCCATTACAGTACAAATAGACATTTTGAGAAAGAGAAAGCATATTCACATAGTTTTATTTCAAATATCATTGCTCTACTATTACTGTCATTAGTCTGTGACCTAACTTACAAGTTAAACTTTATCACATGTATGTGTAGGGGGAAAAAATGTCTATGTAGGGTTTGGTACTGTCTGCTGTCTCAGGCATCCACAGGATGGCATTGCAATGTGTCACCTGCAGATAAGGGGACAGCTGTATTTTGAGAGGATACCTCACAAATTACAGCTTTCAGTACTTCTGACACCTCTTCACAAGCTCCCAGTTGCAAAGATCTAACCTGTATCTGGTCCTCAAGTCATGGCTACAGACTGAATCATTTTGAGGGGTTTCTTTTTACCTTCCTTTTCAAAATAGCTCCCAAGATAGGGTGCAGAGTAGAGCCGAGAGGGCGGGATATTCGTAGGTGTGGCTCAGCTGCAAATGGGAGCTGCAGACAGAGGCTGAGCTGTGAGTAGGGATACCTGTCTCATAGTCTGGTTCCCAGATTCCTTGTTGAAATGATGTATCTGTTGCTAAGTTTCCTGGTTGTTGGACACAGTTAAAATATTAGTAAATGAAGGTGACAACATAACTTTTGTTGTTTGGCACTGGGAAGGCTTTAAGGTAAGAGAAGTCAGGAAAGTCATGAGCAATGCTGGCAATATTTTCAATGCTGTATGATTTTAAGGACGAGTTCCTGTTGAAAAGAGCCACATCTAAGAAGGAAACATACGTACACGTTTGCCAGCCTGTGTGTAGCGATGTGGGCAACACTTGGGAGTCGCTGTCCCTGGTGCTATGGATGAGTAAGCTTTGTTCTGGGAAGGGGTTCTTGGCCTCTGTGCTGATGCGAAGCCTCTTCAGCCCACAAATAGCCAGGTACGTGGTGGGGAGAGTGTTGGAACTGCAGAGAGAAAGCTTCAGATCCTGGACCAGTGTGAAGTTCAACAGGCGGCCCAGCACTGATGAGTCTGTGAACCAGATGGTCAGATGGCCACTGTAGCTGGTACGCTCTACCGCAAAAGGCAGGATGGTTTTACAGCTGCACATCAGGTTGGCCAAACTGTAGTCACAGTCCCGGATGTCTGCAGAGCAGCTGCAGTTCCGAATGGTGTTTTGCTTTATGAAAATCAGTGTGCTGTTCTTCTGACCTTCGGTGACACAGTCAAGTGAGAAGATGCTCAGTGCACCAATCAGAAGGAGGCAGCGTCTGCAAGGTAGTGCCATTCCTGCCCAGTTTGGGCCAGTGTGTTCCTGCTACACCTTCAGGAGCCAATTCATTGAGACTCACCTGGAAGAAAATGTGCAGCTTGATTATCACAGCTGCTCCTCAGAAATACACAGCTTACGGAAAGGAGTTATGAACTTTTCTCTGTTGCAGGCAGGCAATATGTTGTGATCTCAGAGGCTCAGGAGAAGCAGCAGCCAGGCCTCTGAACCCTGCTAGGCTGAGGCATACAGCTCGCAGTGATGTCTGCTGACAGTGGTGTTAAGATGCCAAGAGAGCTGGAGTGGATCCCAGCAAAGAGCCCTACCACATCCTATCCACGGGCAGGGTTTGGAGTTAGGTGAGAGAGCACATTCATCCACTGTCCAATTATTAGTGTGCTGTACCCAGATACCGTCAACATGCACATGCCCTCCCCTTCAGGTTCTGACTTCCTGGAATGCAGGAGGCAAGCAGTTCCTTGTAAGATTCAGCTTCCCACACACTGCCTGTTAAACAACATAGCGTGGATGCCAATGAAGCATTTAGTTAATGGTAAACTTTAATGTCTAACTAGACAAATGTGTCTCTATCCTTCCCTAAGCATATGAGTCTGTTTATAGGTCCTTGTATCCTTTTCCTGCTCCCCTACAAATATACTTGCATGCCAGTCAGTTATAACTTTGTTAAGAGACCAGGAAAAGCCTAATCACTCATCAATATTTTTCCTTTTAATTTCTATTAGTACACCATGATTGCATTCCTCATGGGGAGTTGGTACATGTACATAAAACATTGTGGTTCTTTTTTTCATCCCATTTCCCCTACTCCCCCCTCCTTATATCTCTTGCAAAAGATCTTTCTCCCTCTTTCCCAATAGCTATCTTTTATTTTGCTTTTTATTTATATTTTGGGTGTTTCATAGAAAAGAAACCATGTAATATTTAAGCATGTGTGTGTGTGTGTGTGTGTGTGTGTGTGTGTGTCTGATTTATTTCACTTAACATCATGATCTCATAATGTTATGATTTAACTCCAATTTATCCTTAGTTAAGGAAGAATAATATTTCTTTGTATATAAATACCTCATTTTCTTCATTCATTCATCTGTTGATGGACATGTAGGGTACTTCCAGGATTTAGCTAACTGAAGACGTGAGTATGTGTGTAATATGACATTTTTAAGTATTTTAGGGAGATTTCTAGAAAGTGCATTGTTGAGTCCACTGAAATTTCTATTTTTAGTTTTTTGAGGAATCTCTGTACTGATTTCCACAAAGGTGGTAGCTTACATTACCACCAATAATGTAGAAGAGTTATTTTTCCCCACAGCCTCACTAACATTTGTTATACAGTATTTGATTTCTTGATAAAAGAAATCCTTTTGAGAGTAAGATGAAATCTGAGCATTGTTTTGATTTGCACTTCTCTAGTGACCAGAGCTGTTGAATATTATTTTCATGTGTTTATTGGTCATTTTTACTTCTACTGAAAAATGTATATTTGTTTTAGTTGTTCAATTTTTGATTGTCACTCACCAACATGAAGTGAATTTATTTTGATTTATCTATTCCTACCTCAAAACAAACTTTATGAGTTAACTTTGTCAAGTAATTTGATGGGATCTAGAACTACGTAATAATATAAGTAGTGTTAAATGAACTAAATAAAGTAGAAAATCTTTTATATTTTAAGAATAACATCAATTTTAAGGTCAGAGAAAACATCCTACAGAGCCTGCCATATAATAGATGAGTAGTTTTAAATTTATAGTGCCACTGGGGTAAGACAAGCATTATGGCAGAAGACACCAGATTCTCCTACTTATCTGGCAAGTGAAGACAAAGATAAACAAATAACTCAGTTAATCTCTATTTATTGAGTAGCATAGTGAGACTGTGATGAGAAAGGCCTACAGTTACTGACAAGGTCACTACAGGAAGAGATGGCAGACAATAAATGAAAGGGCCATTTTGAGGGGTTAAGTATGTGTCCAAATAGTATGGTACCACAGGAAAGAGATCAAACAGACATGCAATACTTAGTATACAATATGACGCCACCATGTGACAAAATGTGGCAATGGGAAATCTAAAAGAGGCAAAGCTAAAATGATAGGACTCAGGTAGACAGGTAAAGTCTATCAGCAGATCCCTGGAACACAAGGAGGATGAAAATAGGTGGAACAAAGTTGAATACAAGATAAGATATTGGTTTCCAGCGATTTTAACTGCATTTATCCATTCATCTAGCCATCTATCCGTCTGTCTGTCCATTCATCTACCCATCCATCATTTCATCTGTTTATCTACTCATTTATTCATCTAATGGTTACAGAGAGCTTATTAGGTGATAGGCATTTTCCTAGTTCTGGCCCTAGAACAAGACTATCAAGCCCTAACCCTCACAGTGCTTATATTCTAATGGACCTGATTCTGCTTTAATAGGCTGTGCTATCTGAGACCTGAACCAAACTGGTACTATACCTGAGGACCCAAAATCTGCAGCCCTGGGCAGGGAGGAAGCCAACTTGGGACCAAATATGGGCCCTGCGTGAGCTGTGTGCTAGGCCTTGGAATTGGTCAAGCAGAAGAGACAGAGATGAGCAAGAGCTAAATCCTGCCCTCCAGAGGTTTACGTTCAAAGGAAGAAGGCAAATAAGGGTGAGTCAAGAAGGGATACATTGAATGTGGAGGTGATTATAAAGAACATAGCAGAGAGATCCATTAAATTCCACTGGGGGACTGGAAAGGTGTTTTGTGTTTATTTTGAAGTTGAAAAGGGCTTTTCTTAATGGATTTACTAACAGGTACTTTTTAATAAAAGAAAGAAACTTGGAACAGAATTCTTGAACAAATGTTTAATTATTTTAAACAGCATTAGAACATGTTGGTCACTACCCCACTGGCAAGGAAAATGGAAGAATTAAATGATTTCAAGATAATTTTAGATGATCAGCTGTACCAGATTCCATCAGAGGTTTCGAGGAGTTCATGTCCCAGTAACCTTGCCTTCACAGAACCATGAATGCAGTCAATCCCATTGGCCTTCTCTGATCATTGCCTTAAAAGGAAAGGTAGGGCCGGATGTGGTGTGCACAACTGTAATCCCAGCACTTGAGAGACTGAAGCAGGAGGATAGCCATGAGATCAAAGCCAGTCTAGGGCATGTGGTGAGACCATGTCTTAAATTTAAAAAGTAAAGGGAAAGGGAGGGAAGAACACCTGCAGATCAGCCCGCAGCCTAGGGAGAAGAATGTCTTCCTCCTCCTTTCAGGTATGAGATTGCTCTGAAGAATATAGAGAAGGAGGCACAAAAGGAAAAAAATTGATTTGCAAGTGGGGCTGAAAATCTCCAAATGGATTCACAAGTGACTTCTAACACTTGGGTCTCTGGAACCTCCAATGGTCCCTTCTAGTTGGATGCCAATGATCCTAAAGGCCAGAAGAAGGAGCTGAGATACTAGAACCTTACCAAGGGTGCACAGGTTGGTGTAAAAATCCCCAGTAACCAGTTTATTAGGGTTCTCACAAATGTATATTCACTCTACTTATGTAGAGTGGGCACAAATACATCACATTGTCCATGCCTCTGCCATGGTGGGCCAAGGAGGGACTTGATGGAGCACAGGGATAGCTGGGATGCAGAGAAAATGATATGCCAATCACAGTAGGTCAGAGGGCTCCAGCCCAACGGGACCCCAACTCTCTCTTCCCACTGCCAACACTGCTACCCCAAAGTCCATCAATCCTTGTCCTCCTTTTGCATTTTTCATATTCTTGTCACTCAAGGCTAATTGTATGTTTCTTTTTTTCCCTCCACCCAAGAAATATTCTCCTACTCATATCTTATGTCCTTTGTGACATTTATCATGACATCATCCAAGCCAGGGATAGTTTGGTACAGGCTTAACATCCCGTGCAATTGTTAAGGTGCAGATTATCTTATTGAGCTATGATTACTCGTTTAACTTGTTGACAACAGACCCATAATTTTGTCTTGCTGCCAGATGGCTCTGGTTTGATTTTTTGGTCTCACTGCTGGGTGACTCTGATTTGAATTTGATCATCTTATGTTATACAGTTTACCTGTGTATGCTCTTTTGTTAATATAAGACACTAATACAAAAGCAGTCATTGTCATTCCACAGCTAGGTTATTATTGTGTTCAGTGGTAAAGTTTTCTTTTAGTATTCTTTTTTGTTCCTTGATGTTTTTTCTCATTCCCTTTTGAAGCAATCTTCAATTTTTGTATACATATATGTATGTATATATGTATACATATATGTATACCTATTTGTTTTTTATATTTAGGAGGTTTTGTTTTTCATTTTTGAAACAGGGTCTTGCTATGTAGTTTAGGCTGCCTTGAATTCACTTTGTAGGCCAGGTTGGCCTTGATTTCTTAGCAATCCTCCCTCAGCCTCCCAAGTGCTGGGATTACAGGTGTGTGCCACTATGCCCAACAAGAATGTTTTAATTTTGTAAAAAATTTTTCCAGTACAGTATCAAACATAGAAGAGGGATGATTTATCAACTGATCTATAATTATGTCTTACCAGAGGAAAGGATCATGACCTACCCATTAGTCTTCAGATGATGATACTTTAGAATTAGATGAAAGTAATCTTGTGGACAATACATTCAATGAACATGGTGTAGATTTGAACACGAGGGTAGAAGATCAAAAGGAAAATCATAATTGGTAATAGAAAAAATATCATAGGACATGAGCTCATGGAACTGTGAAATGTGGAGCTGGCAATTAGAAATATTGCTAGCAGTGATCCTTTTGTGTTGTATGAGTAGTAGTATCTGATAATAGACTCAGAATTATAATTGAATAAATAGATGTGCCATATAATGCAGCTTTGGTGCAAAAAGAAAACATCAGTGGTGGGAGTCTGTTACAATTCGCATTATGAAATTTTAACAGGTATGCTATTAATTATGAGAATAGTACCATTGACAGAAACTAGGTTGTATTGATGTGAAAATCCTATGAATGTCATGGACATATGAAGAATGCTATGCATTGTGGCTGATTTTTGGCTATTTTGAATTGCTTGCATTTTTCTGACAATACCACATGCAGAACTGGGGATCCTTTATATAAATTTTAAAAGTCATGGAAAAATTATTAGTACATTTAAGAATGCAGTAAACTTGGAAAAAGTGTAGTGATACACAAAAATATGATTTTATTGCAAGGACATCTTTATTTTCACTAACACATTCAAGGAAAATGGCACAAATATGGGATAAAGTTGCATACATTATACTAGTCTAATGGTACACCTGTCTATGTTTACATGTCTATGCTAGTAAAAAGGCAAACCCTTCAATGCATGGACATTCTCATGATGTCATTTTGAAATTAATGAACAGTTTATTATTTGAACACTGCACATTATATGCAGAGAGTTGTTATTTAGATACACCTCAGCACAAGAACTTTTATCAAAGAGAAACTTATTTCTGCAGCAGTGTAAAGCTAAGTCAAACATTTTTTTACCAATGCTAGGAAGACAAAGCAAAAATGCAGCAAGATCATAAACCTTGAAAATCCTTCTAAGTCAGCTGTAAAAAAGACAAACTCGAAGCCTTCATAGATAAGTGGATGCAACTAGAGGCTATACTCCTGAGTGAAGTAAATCAGACCCACATGTGTAAAGATTGTATTGTCTCTGTAGTGCAATAACCTGAAAGAATAAATAAAACCTGAAAGGTATAGCAGATATAATAAATTGGAAAGAAATGGAACTTAAGGACTAAACAATGAAGATGAGAGAAAGGAGAAAGGGCAGGAAGAAAAGAAGCAGGAAAAACATGCAAGTATATGTATATAGGATAGCTTAGATGATTGTATTAATAATTTCCATCAGTTTTTTTAAAAAATAGCAGTTAATGTGTAGAATTTTCACCTTGACTAACTCTGTGTGCTGATATCTGCAATCTAAGCAACTACATCGAGGGCAGCAATGTGTAACACAAAAAGCATGCTTGAATGCCTGTCATCTTGGTCCTCTAAGTGTGTACTGTTTCTAATGTCATATCAATTATTAATATACTCTGTTTAAAATAAATTTTTTAAATGGTAGAGAAAGAAAAAAAGAGAGACCAGAGCTAAAGTTTAATGTTTCTTGAAAGCAAGCAATAATATTCAATCATATGTCCAATCTTACATAGCTATATCTGTTAATTTGAGCAACAGATTTGATGATAAAAATAGATAATATATCAACCATTGTAAATTAGCTATACTTGTTTTAAAAATATGTAACATCTGTATTGCATGTTACTCTATTTTTGTCTTTTTCTGTTATTTGGTTTTGCCTTTGTTTTTAGTCCTGAAAATAAAATTTAAAAAGAGAAAAAAAATGAAAATCCTAATGTAAAATATGTTAAATGGACTGATAAAAGAACTGCTTGTATGTTAACAACTTTTAAAACTGTAAATGTATGTTGATTGAAGGAAAACTTGGAAACATAAAACCTGATCTTGTCTTTGATTACAATAATGCAAAGCCAGGTGCTGATTTAACAGACCAGATGTCATCATATTGTAGCTCCTTAAGGAAAAAATTAAAATGGCAGAAAAAATAAACTGTTAATTTGTGGTACAGCAGTTGTAAACATGTATTTATGTACCCCAGCAATGAGTTACTTAGAAGATTTCCCTGTTAAAATGTAGGGAATTAATTATTGACAAACTATTAACTGGTGAAGAAATGCTATGGGTGCAAATTACTAAAAAAACCCCATTCTCTTTATAGAAGTTTATTTAGGACTGATAAGAAGCAGATGCAAGTCATGATGAAAATTATATAAAAATTTACCTGAAAAAACAGGGGTTGGTGTGGCCACAAAAAAGACAAACATAGGGGCCAGGGAGATAGCTCAGTAAAATAAGTGTTTGCCTGGCAAGTGCAAGGGCCTGAGTTCAATCCCCAATACCAAAAAAAAAAAAAAAAAAAAAAAAGACAAACGTTTTATGATATTTTGTGTACTCTGCACAAATCAACTACCTTTATGTAGAAAATGTTTTAAATAAATTCACAAATATATAAAAAATCTTTTAATTTAATGATATGAATAAGTTTGTTTATTATTATAATAATTTTAGGGACTTAGGCAATAGCTCAGCAGCACAGTATCTGCCTGGCAAGTGCAAGGTCTTGAGTTTGATTCCAAGTATTGAGAAAAAAATTATAATTGGCATGATAGTATTAATATTTGCATTTGGGTAGTAATTATTCAAATTCAAGTAACTAACTAGATTTAGTCCATTTATTAATTTTATTAGAAAAAGACTGATCAAAGTAATTGGATACATTTTTACTATCAGCGGTACAAAGCAGCTTGATGGGACAGTCCTGCATGTTCCACTGATGGTTTAGTGTAAGTGTATCTGACTAAGGTAAGTTGAGTTCTCACAGGGACTCTTGGTTTTATATTCTGTTTCCAGCACAGTGTTAAGCACCTACCAAAAACTCAACAGATTTTATCAATTTCGTGGGAAAACATAGTTTACCAAATATCAGTGTACCAAAATTCTTTGAATTGCTGGTTTTAAAAATCCTACTTAGGCTACATTGAGTGGAAAAAAATTAACTCACATAAATGAAAAATTATGGATGATTTTCAAGGGATTTGATCCAGCTACTCAAAAAGAGGCCATCCAAGATGTCTCCTCATGTCTTAGCTCTTCTCTCTCCTGGGTGGGCTTCATTCTCAGACAAGTTCAGGCTGCTGGGGACAACATGGTCATCAGCAGATTCAGACTTATCTTCTACTAGCTGAATAACACTCAAAATGGGAAAATCTCTTTCTTAATAATAACAGGCAAAATGTGTGATCAGTCCTGGACCCAATGAATAAAGTCAGCCACACTGGAATGATGGACCAAGAAGATTGGTTTTGCAAATAAAAATCAGGGAGCATTAATAGACAAGGACATGGTGGATGAGACAGTGAATGCCCTGGAGATGACCACCTTATTCCTTTCAGTCTCAGCAAATACCAGGCACCACTTTGTTAACATAACTTCAATTTGTCTCATTGCTAGGACTGCATGTGGCTTGTCCCTCAAGGGTTCATGCATTGGCAGCTTGATCCACAGTGTGGAGACACTTAGAGATGGGAGAACCTTTAAGTGTGGGACCTAGTGGGAAGTGAGTAGGTCTCTGAAGCCACTGTCCTCAGAAGGAATTGGTTCTGTTCTGTGGGACCTTGATTAGTTCTTGTGAGAGGATTATTATAAAAGAATGAGCCCGAGTCTTCCTGGAATGTTCTGTCTCACCATGTGATCTCTCTCCCCCACTATCTCTCACCATGAAGATATCTGCCCTGAGGACCTCACCCAAGCCAATGCCAACATCATGCTGTTCTTATATTTTAGCCTCCTAAACTTTAAAAAAAATCTTTTCTATATAAAGTATCTAACCTCACATATCTCATTATCATAACAGAAAATAGAGTACTACACTTTCCCCATGGGACACACTTAGAGTTTCAAATTGTGTCCTTCACAGGAAGGGCCTTCACTTTTGCCTCCTCAGAATACATGAAGAGTTTTGCTGTATACACCTCATTGGTGAGACACCCTTGCTTGTTCTTTAGGTCCCAGCTTTAAAGTGTGTTTCTTGTATAAAAATGAGGTATATAGAGTAAATCCATATTAATATGATGAGCTATAAAAGGCTCAAGTCAATAACTTCTGATGATAACCCATTAATATTATAGACTGCTAGACAGTGTTAGATGTTTAGTTGAATTCAAACACTTATAGTATTTAGATGCCAATAGAATATTCACCTCTGACAGGACAAAAACTAA
>NW_004524801.1:1513682-1531821 GCF_000260255.1 Octodon degus | reverse complement strand
GTTTTTTTCTTCTTCCAATATCTGGTAATATGAACAGCTGGTTGTAAGACAATACCATGTATTACAACAAATACTGTGAAATTCATATTACTTTGTTAAGTAAAATTCTGTATGAGTTGTCAAAAAAAAAATAGTGTGTTTCTTGGGGTGCTCAGAGCCTGGCTTTTTCCTATCTTCACCCTCAGAACTACAGCTCAGATTTATGTTTGAGACCATCTATTTCTTTCTAAACTATCTCATTACTTTCTACCCCTCATATTTTCCAAGTTTCTTCACTTGGGTCTCTTCCCCCTGTTCTTTCATTTCTAAAATAAAAATAACTTCTGATTTCAAGTTAAGCTCCCTACTGAATTAAAATTTGATTATTAATTGCTGCAAGGATTTGGAGACTGTCACTAGATTTTTCTACAATTATACCCTTTGCCTTCTGTTTAGACTACAGGATTCAAAACATCATGATTAATGACATTTCAAGTGTGTTTTGGACAAATTTTCCAAATGCTGACCTCCGACAGACACAGAATCCCGCTGCTAATCATATCTTCTTATAAACAGAAGTCATCCAGCTTGAGATGTTCCTTTTGGAACAAATATAAATATTTGGAACAAGTGTAAATATGTTGGGAGCAATCCAAGATTGTAAAGGAATCTGTATGGAATTTGTTTTGAAGTAACTGATGTCTGTAGCTGCTAATTCAGAAGTCTGCCTTCATACAGCTAGTTGCCAGGATTCATTATCATTGAAAGTACTTCAGCTACAATAGAAAAATACTGTTTAAACCGATTCTGAAAAGTAGCCCTAGTTTTTCAACAGACTCGATGATTTAAAGATTCAAAGATATAATAATTATACACAGTTTTCTACATCTTGCTTTACTATTTTAGATTACATTGATTCTGAGTTTTTGTCACAATTCCAGAAAGTCAATTACTATGCCTTATAATCTGGTTGCTTTAGAGACATCTCGTGCCCACCAGTACCCATGCTCTTTTCTCTCTCAGCACAGTGCTGGACTTCATTTCTATGTGACTTGAGTTCTGACCAATGGAATATGGTAGCAGATTGTGCAAAAGATCCACTGCCCCTAAAGATAGCAGAACTACAGACAAAAGTTCAAGTAGTTGCATAGCTACGTAGAGCCAAGCAACCCTTCGCACCCTCCCCCACGGCTCCCTCATGACACTAGGCTACAACGCAAAGGAAAAGCAGGTCTTCCTGTTTGGAATGACTAACATTTTAAAGTATGTCGGCAGGTAGCCTACCCTGTTGAGTGCAGCAGATGCTTATGTTTTGTGACTTGCATTTTTAAGTCTTCTTCTCAAAAGCAGTGGAGAACATTTACTTAATGCCAGGCAATACCCAAAGTCATGGGAAATCAAGAGGGAAGAAGACATGGTGCCTCCTTCGGGATTTGAAATTTTCCCAAGGAACTTAGGATACTCTCCAAGAATAAGAAAATGGGAAATTGTAAAGTGAGAATTTTGGTAGTGTTTGTTAAAGATGTGAATAAAGTGTTGGGAAGGACAGATTGGGAAAGACTCCCAAAGCAGGTGAGATTTGGACTAAATTGAGAAAGGCTTGGGGGCAGAAGAGGTGAGACAATGCAAAGATATGTGTCAATTGAGCAAAAACTTGAGTGCCTAAAGAGCTAGGTGTGTTCAGAGCTCATATCCAATATCTTGGGGCCTATGAGGTTTGAAAATGTCAGCACCAGAGGGTTAGATAAGACCTTCCTGGACAAGCTGACGGGGTTAGATGTTATGCAGGCAGCAACTTGGTCACCAAACTCCTCTGATCTTCATCTCATCAGTTAAAAAAATATTAAATCCGCCCTAGCAGGTAGGGAACTTTTCAATTTACAAGGGCCATGCATATATATCAGCTACTTACACATTAACCACAATATAAGCAGAATACGAGCAGTAGAACTTTTAAAAAATTGGGGATAAAAAATAAAGAAAAACAAATATTTGCATGTTTTCAGTTCTGTCCCACTGGTTTGGGTTTAATTGTCAATACCTACTTTGGAGGTTCATGCAACAGCCAAAAATGAGGCAGAAACTGTAGCAAGGGACACATGTTCTGATCTGAGTTTGGGAAGGGTAACTGAGGAGACTGAATTGGGGGAAGATGAGAGATGAGACAGTGAGTTCTAAGTAAGAGACACTTCTTTTTTGCATTTTGTTTGATGATAAGCATCTCTCTATCTGCTGACTCCTAACTCCATGCTCTCTGGCTAAGTTTCTTTTAACCACTGTAATCACTGAGGGGGTGGAAAGAGTAGGATTGAGAGTTGGAGTGAGGACAAGGCTCCTTTTTTCTGAGGGCATGCATTTGACCAAAACTTGAGAGAGAGGCAGTGGGGTAGGAAGCAGGAGACCTAATGGGCACCACAGGGAGTGGCTGGTATCCTATTCTGGGCATCCCAACATGGTGTGGCTTCACTCCTGGAAGTATGTGCTAGGCTTCTTGACAGCCACAAGAAAGGCTGAGTTCATTCGCTCAGCATCAGGAAGCCCAGCAGCTAATGAGGATGAGCAATGAGCCAATGGGAGTGAGCAGGGCATTTCTCCCGTGCCCAGGAGCCCCTTGCTGGACCTTCCTTTTAATCCTTCCATCATGCCTTCATCCATTCTTACCAGATGACCAGTGATGAAAACCTGCTCTCAGACATGATCTAGCATCACCTGTTTAAGCTTTCATAGGAACTGAAGCCAATACCCTTCTGCCCAAACGTATTTGTGCTTAAGTCTTACCCTTACCTTGTCCTTTGTTAGAGGCATAGCAAGGATTACACAGGACACATGTGAGGACTGTGACTTGGTGACTCCTCTAGAGGGCTCCAGAAAGGAGTGGTGGTCACCTGCCTCTAGTAAGGTTCCCACCTGTCCAGAGAGGGACAGGTGCAATCACTCTCTTCACCTGGGCCAAGGAGGAAGCTGGTTATTTTGTCTGTTGTGGCTGAGAGGGTCATAGAGGGTTAGTGCAACAGCCTGAGGTGTGGGATCTTAAAAAATTCTTGAGAGCAAGGATTTTAGCTTCCTCCCACTTTGGCTCCATTCCACAAACACGCTACAGGAGACAGGTTGGAAATAAACACTATAAGACAGTATTTTTAATTTTACTTATTTATTGTTTGTGTTTGTTTGGTCTAGGGTGTTTCTATGCAGTTCAGACTCATAGTGAGCCTCCTGTCTCAGCCTCTTCAGCACTGGGATTACAGGCTTGCACCACCATGCCTGGTTTCGGTGGCCAGCACAGTGCACCTGGGGTTCCAGGGCCCATGCAGCATGCAGTACTCAGGATTGAACCCAGGTCCTTGTGCTTGCCAGGCAGGTGATTAGACTGCCAACTATCTCCCTAGCCCAAGATACTCAAAAAAGGGAATTATTTCCTTATTACATAATATTTCAAAACTTATAAAGTTGCAAGTTGTATTCATTTGGGTCTCTCCCCATTGTTTTCTTGAATGTAACAATTGTTATTTTTTCTTTCTTAGTTACATTCCACAACTGCACACCTCTCGCTGGTATGAGCTAGTGAACTTTCATATGCTTTTATCAGCATCTGATGCTCAAGTTGCCCCTCTGTTGATCAAGCCATTTATTTCCCTTTCACTGTGGCTTACAAAGCTCATTGTGAGGGCCAGGAACTGAGTTTACCATGATTCTGATGGAAACAGAATCTTGTTTGATTCTTGTATAGAATTAAACTCTGCTGTCCTCTGATATATTTTTCTCATTTACAAAAGGGGAAATAAAAATTCATATTTTTATGGCCAGAATTTTTGAAAAATTAGTTTCAAGTATGCAATTTGGGTCTTAACAGGACTCAATTTAAAATGTATTTGTGATTGTATATATTAACTCACTGTATGTGTTTGGGTCAGTCCAAAATTTGACTACTGAGCAGACACAGTATAAAATAAACATGCCTCTTTGGCTGATTTTCCCTATAACAAATCAACTCAGATTTACACCCTATCTTCTTGTAAGCTGTGGGGTTTGGGAATTAATTAGTAGAATTTAATTGCCTATTTTTATTTCTACTGGTTTAAATGTATATAAAATGTATAAAGGAATAGCAGCAGTAAGGAATATGATCAAAAGACATGACTTCTGGTCTCTAAATCCCCCCACAATGACAGGTAGGTTGAGTCATGACCCCCCCCCCAAATGTCCAAGTGCTAATACCTGGAACCTGTGAATATGTGACCTGGTATGACAAAGGGACTATGCATTGTGGTTAAGTTAAGGACCTAGCAATTGGGACATGATCCTGAATCTAGATAGGTTCCATATAATCCCAGGGGTTCTTATAAGAGACATAGGAGAAGGCAGAGAAGGAAAAGGCAACTTGGCAACTGAAGCAGAGATAGGAGTGATTACAGCCGAGGAATGCTGGTGTGTCTAGAAGCTGAAGAGATGAGAAATATATCCTTCCTTTGAGTCTCCAGAAAGAGCTGGCCTTATTGGCATCTTGACTTTAGGCAAGTCAGACTGATTTTGGGCTTCCTACCTCCAGAAATGTAAGAAGACACATTTGCTATTATAAGCAATTAAATTTGTAGTAATTTGATATGGTGGCATTAGGAAACAAATAGAATCTGAGGAAACGGAGCCACTACCTCTAACCGTATTTATGGACCAAACCAATTAGACTTTTAAAAAATTTATGGTGTGCAGTGTGTATCTCGTGCTTTGTGTGGCATATTGCACTCACTGGACTTCATCATAAATCACAGTGTAACTGTCCTGATCCCACTATTTTTCTGAAGATCTAAGCTCAGTGCTGTCAGAGTAGTTCACTCGCATAGAGCCATTTAAGTCCTAGCCTTGCATCTGGACATATCTTACAAGTTGAGGGGATGACCATCTCCAGGTGTAAGAGATAGTTGAGGAAGAGGAAAGGAAACTTGGTGAAATTGTCTGGGGTTATGAGTCAGGGATGAGCACAGGGATCAGGCTGTGGCACCTGTGTCCTTCTGGTCCTGATTATGTATTGGGCTAAGTCCAGTGAAGCTGCAGGCACAGGTAGCATATTATACCTCAAGAATTCTGGGGTGTGGCACACAAGTGCCCCCTGCCCTAGTGACACAGTAGGACACTGAGCAATGGACAGAGGCTTCTTGCAGCCCAGATCTGGCACAGTGAGGAGTGAGGGGCCAATAGCACCACTTGGCCCCTGCCAAAGCGTACACTGGGAACACCTCTGGGCACTGTCCTTGGTCCTCAGATTGACAGAGGATCTCCTGGCAAAGGTAAGAGGCAGTCAACATCCAGCAGTGGTCAGGGACAGAAACTCATGAAAGGGTCATGGGGAGCACAGGCCTGAGACTCATGAAACTAAGTAATAATTGATGGAGACGCTTGCAAAGATGGAGTGATGAAAAGATGGGAAGGACCCACCTCAGGCAGATGGGAGCACAAGTCAGCAAAATAGAAGTTGTTAGTGCTAATTTCACCTTCTTTGGGTCCACAGGCTAGTGGAACCAGCATTCTTCAGGTTACAATTCATTACTGATTTGAGATTGATTGATTTAATCAGAGAAATGAGCTGAAGTGCTCAAGTGCTTCTAGGCCAAGATGAGTAAGAAGCAACTGAAAAGCGAAGCACTGAGCTCTGGGCATTGATGTCACCCACCATCGTGGTTTGCATCTGGAATGTCCCCCGGAAGTCTCATGTGCTTAGGGGTGAGACTTCAGGAAGGTGAAGGGAGTAGGGAAGAGCTGCAGTCAGAAGAGGCAGGTCACCAAGAGTGTGACCTGGAAGGGCATCAGCCACAACCTGAGCAGCCCTCCTCTGCCACACCTCCTGCTATGCTGCTGCTTCTTCCATGGGGCTGGCAGACCATGGACTGAAAACATAAGCCCAAATAAACCCTCCTTAAAGTTGTAGGCACCAGGTATTGTGTCCCCGCGAGTAGGGAGTGACTTGGCCACCCACCAGTTTACTTTTGCATGATGAACCTGTGCTGGTGTGCTGACATTCATATGTTAGATGTGACTAAGTCTGTGCCTTCTTGCTGACTGTAGTCTCCCCAGCACTCAGCATAGCAGCTGACACATCCAGGGCCTCCATAAATATTTATATTGTCCGAAGGAATCCGTATGGTAGCTAAGTCAAAGAGACACGTTACTTTCTCTTTAGCTTTTTCCTCCTAGTACAGTGGGGTATATCAAGTTATCCAGTTAGCAAAGCAAAATTCATCTTCTTCAGTAGGAAGTTCATCATATGGCTTCAACATGAGAAGGAAATCATGTCAGTTATTGTATATGATTAAGAGGGTGACATGTGAGCTTCTCCTTCCTTCCCTCCTCCCTTCTCTCTCTCTCTCTCTCTCTCTCTCTCTCTCTCTCTCTCTCTCTCTCTCATTCTCTTTTTCTTTCATACCAGGGATCAAACTCAGTACCTTGTACCTGTCTTGTAGGTCCTTAAGCCACTGAACTATATCTCCAGCCCCTGCGAGCTTAGTGTCCAATGTACTGACTTCCAAGGCTGATCCTTGGCTAAGTCCCATGAAGCACCCTCCAAGTTTCCAAAGCTTTGCCAATAAGCTTAGTCTGGGTTCAAGGTACTTGTGGAACTTCACTCTGAATCTGATGGGAACAGTCCTGGGATACACACTGAGAACCAAAAGCCAGAGCTCTGAGCACTGTTCTGCTACATCATGCTACACACCTTCCCAGGGACGCAGGGAAATAGAAGCAGGGTTGGTGTACAGCCGTCCCTAAGGATTCCCAGGGCATTGGCTGCAGAAGCCCCTCCCCTGCCAGCAGGTACCAAACCTGAACATGCTTCTATCAATCCTTTATGTAAAATGGTATGGTCTTTGCATATGACCTACAAATGCCCCAGCATAATTTAAATCATTTCTAGATTACTTATAATACTTAATATAGGGTCAATGTTGTACAAATAGTCATTACACTGTACAGTTTAGGGAATAATGGACAAGTTCAGTACAGATGCAGCTTTTTTTTCCAGGATATTTTCTGTTTGAAATCAGATGAGGCCGTGGCTGCAGAACTCCTGGATAGAGACTGCCCATTGCATGGGCCTTTCAAATGTTTGTGAGCTCCACCAAGCCCCTGGCTTCATTGCTCTCTGTTGAGGGACATTGTTTTTCAGTACTGAGGCCTGAACCCAAGGCCTTTAACTGAGCTGCATCTCCAGTCCATTTGTTATTTTTAAATTTGAAGCTGGGTCTTGTTAAGTTTCTAATTGCATGTACTGGACTTGTACTTCTGAGTCTCCTGCCTCAGTCTCCCCAGTTTGGGTGTTACTGGCCTGCACAGCCAGGCCAACCTTCTGTTGAAGGATTTTAATAGTTTGTGCTGCAAAACTCTCCCACACCTGCAACTGAAGAGTTCTGTCTTGTGAAGCTAAGCCAGAGGGGACCTTGCTCAAAGCACTGGGCCAGTATTCCGTGCGAGGTTGGCAAGTACATTGAACGAGACACCAAGCCCTTTGCTAGAAGATTGGAAACAAGAAGAGGCAGGCAGTCCTTAAACATTTTAATTACCTGCTTCCTGAACAATAAAAGGGGAATCAGACCTTCCTCCTGCAATTGCACATCATTACATTCCCATAAAGAACCTGAACTACTCGTACCTCATGATGTAAGCCATAGGCTTTTCCTTTCATCTGTGTTCAAGTTCCAACAATCTGGTTTTAGAAGAGTACGAACAGCTTTCCTCTGAAGGTATGAGATGCAAATATTGGAACCAAAGGATATTTAAACCCTTTTGCTTTCTTGAAAGATTTTTTAGGGGCTTTAAGATGCCTCCTGGAAAGGAGCACTAAGGATATTATAGCATCCTGGACAGGATCATGGGACCAAATGGGGATACAAGGTAAAAATCTGAAGAAATCTAAATAATATTCAAACTTTATAATAATATTGTATTATGTTGCTTTGTTAATTGTGACTAATGTACTATTTTAATGTAAGATGTTTACTCTATATGAGACCTCTCTTCACATTTTTCTGTACATCAAAAAATATTCAAAAATAAGTTTATTTAAAAGAATGCTTCCTGATCTTACTGGTGACTCAGTAGATTAATTCTGTGGCAGCTGCAGTGCCAGTGAAAAACCTGGGCATCATAATTAGAGCTAACTCAGGTGCCCATGAAATGGTGCATACTCCAGTCCAAATGAATTCCTTGGACCTTTAACTGTGGAGAAATTCTAGTTGCTTTACCATGCACATGGGAAATAATCTTTTTAGGGGAAATATGTACATTAGCCTAGGAAAGGGGAGGCATCAAGGAATATTTTAGGAATGAGGTGTGTGTGTGTGTGTGTGTGTGTGTGTTTTCTATGGGCTCCACTGTGCTTTCTTATTTTCCACCGGGACTTGTTTCCTCTCTGTACTGTTTATGTGATTTCCTGGGTCTGGGGATGGTTCATATTTTCCTCCTACTAAGAAGACACCTCCATCTCCCAAACTATCTTCAAATCTCACCTCTTTTGTGAAACCTTATTTCTTGTCATTGCCCACTTCCTTCACGAATGAAAGAATCCTGCTTTCCTGCTTTTCTTGCTACTGCTGCGGCCCCTCCTCCTCTTTGGCTACATCTCATCTTCCTGTCCTGTCACCATTTGTGCCCACAGCTTGGATTCTGGCTCTCTACTCTTCCTTCATCCTTTCCCTTGGAGACTGAACAAAACATTACCCGAGATGTGTCTCTACCTTCTAGCTCAGTGATGGCAAACCTCTTAGAGCTTTCAACAATACGAAGAGCCCGCTGCAACATACGTGCTATAGGTCCACCACCACTGTCCTCACCTCTTCCTTGGGCTTCAGGCACTTATGTTCTTTCTGAGTGGCTAATGCAAATCTGTCAGATATTCACCTCTTGTCTCCCAAGAAAGCTCAGATTCATAGGCGGAGGAAAAATATTACTGTATCAATATTTTACTATCCCTTAACTCTGTGCTCTCAAGGCTAAGTATAGAAAATCATCATTGATGAAAGATAATGTTCTTTAAAATTAAAAAAGTAAAGGATATAGGTATGTTAAAAGCTGACCAAGATAATGAACTGTGCATGTGTTTATTTACTAATAATATGTGTAATGAGTCTGCTGTGGTTTATAGCTGGATGTTCCCCCAAAGTCTCAGCCATTCAGAGGTGGGGCTTATGGATGGTGACTGGATTATTGGGGTGCTTGCTACCTCTGGTGTGGTATTAGAAAATGGGGTGTGGTCAGAAGAGGCAGGTCAGTGGCTGCATGACCTGGAAGTGTTTGTCTCCTTTCACTAGTTCCTTGCTCCCTGTTTCCTGTGTGCCACAGAGGGGCACGGCTTCCTCCATCAGTCTCTCCCACCACATCGCTTCTCCCTGGAGACCACTGACCATGGCAGGACAGCAACTGTTAAAACATGAGCCAAAATAAACCTGTCCTCTTTTAAGTCATAGGTGTTGGAGATTTTTGTCACACCAGTAAAGGAAATGACTAAAAGAGTACCTCTTTTGTGCCAGACACTGTTCTAAACCCTTCATATGTTTTATGGCATTTAACCTTGGCAATAATCTTAAAAGTAGGTATGATAGCTCCATTTTCATATTGGAAAATAGAGACAAAGAAATGGAAATGACATATCCCATGTCCCAGAATTAGTCGGTAACAGTTAAGATTTGAACTTAGGCAGCCAAATAAAGCCTAAAGAGCTACGGTGCAAATTCAGTTTCCTTTCCCACCTCAGGGGCACATGCAGATGCAAACAGTATTCTACACCTCTATCCCATGATAGGCTCTGTGGCTATTCACTGAACATGGCTACAGAAATCTCATGCTAAGTGAGTTGGGAGCAAAAGGATGAAGTGGGTTCTGTTCCACATAAACACGTCAGAAGCACTCTTTGAAAAAGAAACACTTATGAATTAGATTTAAAAGTAAGTTTAAGTTCATCACCAGAATAGAGCACAGAATGAGCCGAGTGCTGCCTCTTCATAGACGTAGGGACACTGAATCATAGCTCAGAGCTAACCACAGGGAAAATCTAGCTATGGTGTGCGGGTCCTGCACCTTTCTACTCAGCACTGGGCTTTGGCAGGGTGGTTTCTCCAGTGAGCCCAGCCCTCCAGGTTTGCACCTCATGTTGTTCAAACCATGGGGGCTCAGACCCTAGTTCTGACCAGCTGCCCACAGAACAGCATGGCTCTACCGCTTTGCTCACAGGTGGCCACCAACTTACTGGCTCCTGCAGACAGACACAGACACTGAGCTGCATGGAATTTTTTCTTTTTTGTGGTACTGGGATCATAACCCAAAGTTTTTCATGGAGCTACATCCCCATCCCTTTTTTAAATTTAGTTTTTTAAAATTTTGAGACAGGGTATTGCTAAGTCTTTAAATTGACCAGCTGGGGGGCCAACTTGCAATCTTCCTGCGTCAGCCTACCAGAGTACTGGAATTACAGGCTGGACAGTGGATTTGAAAAGCTGATCTTACGTAACTCTTACGCAATAAAAGACTGGTTTGGAAAAGAAAGTTGGGAAATCCAAGTCAGCTGCTGAAAAGCATTTTCATAAATACTAAAACTGTTATTTTCAGAAAATATCCACTTTCTGTCACAAAAAAAATAATTAATGAAAAATACTGTTTTTCTTCCAAACATATTGTGTTATTCTGTTAACAAAAAGCAAAAAATTCTCAAGGATCACTCTTTTCATTAAAATTTTTCAGTCTTTTTTTGTTAGTACCTTTAGAGAATAGTGTTTTCATAAATATTACACACTATGCTCTTAAAACATTTCTTTCCCCCAAGTATACCAACATACTTTTTACTGAAAAGCATCCTGAAATATATTTACCAAAGAATAAAACTTATGCAGAAGTATGTATGGCCTACTGAGTTCTGGAAACAAAAACATCCCTCCTATCTTGCCTTTATTATTCATTATTTATCATCTTATTTAAATAAAAATGAAATTTTTTTCTGCTTTTGAATAAAGTGATGATTTTTTTAAAACAAAGTTAACTATCCAGTTCAAATATTAATGTTTATCTAAACTGATTGTTTTTCCTTATCTTTCTATGCCTTCTAATGAGTAAACTATAAAGTTTAGTGTGTAAATTGGCAATAAATATATTATGAAAATATGTCAAGAGAACAAAAAACAATCAATGCAAGATGGTGCTTTGAGAGTTCTTAGTTTTTCGTTTGTAGAGGCAGTGAGAAAGAGATGTGACAAGTTTTCTTATTTAATTGTTGGCTAAATATTGATGATTAACAAAGAATATAGTTAGATGTTTTAAAATAGAAACAAGAAGCTCAGATTCCAGGTGTTATATTTGTTTTAATTGAATTTATCTATTTAGGGGCTAAATGTAAAGACCGTTTCATTCTTTGCTTAATATTCTAGGAAAAAAATGCTTCCTTTTAAAGGCAGAATCTTAGCAAACAGCAATTCATTCACTTGCAAGCCTAAAAGTGAGTTTTGCTGCAACTGCCACCCACCCAAATACATTATGTCTAGGAAATCCAGAGGCGACGAGGCGATGGCCTTGACGGTGGCTTTTCAAACTGTCTCTGAACTTTCCTGACATGCAGTAATAATGTTGCAGTTCCTAAAAGCTTTCTGTGAAGGTCTATGTACTTTTTTTTTCTTTTTAAAGAAGAACAGATGAATTACTTACATCTTAAAGAGTTGCGCGGTGCCTTGTCCTTCCTCGCGGCAGGCCTCCTCCCGGCAGAAGATCCTTCACCCTGGCTTGACAGCTGATTTAATCTGCAAGCAGGGTGGAATGTGTGGTCTTGCACATGCTGTTCTTTTCCGTTTTCTCAGGGCCGGCGGCCTGACCATTTCCATGGTAACCAGGAGGAAGTGGCTAGCCTACCAGTTTCGTCAACCACACAGCCGGAGAGAACCTGCTGAACATCTTTTCCGGCTCTAAACTGGGTTGTTTCCAGAAAAAAAAAGAAAAAAAAAAAAAAAAAAAAAAAAAACAAAACAAAACAGAAGAGACCGCTGCTGTCTGCTGACCACAAAGGACTGACTCAAATGGAAGAAATTTTACTTTAACAGGAAATTAAATGGATTAAAAGTAGCCTATCGAGACTCCTTGATACTTTTGGTCTCATGACTCCTTCCCCTTTTTCTCCCCTGATGAATTGTTACTTATGCTAAGTGCCTGTGCTAGTGTGAAAGCTGTCCTGTTGTTGTTCCAAAAAGAAAATGGACTCATTTCAACTTCAAAGATGTAGTTCTGTTCTCTCATTTTTAGTTCATTTTTTAAATGTTAAAAGCCACAAAGCCAGTAAGTTTAAAAAAAAAAAATTCTGTATATGTCAGTTTACTTCAGCTGCTGCAACCAACTATTATAAACTGGGTGGCTTAAAAGCACATTTATTTCTCAACAGTTTCCAGGATCATGGCTCCAGCAGATTTGTGGTCTAGGGAGGGCCAGTGTCATAGACAATGCCTCCCAGCTGTGTCCTCACATGGTAGGAAGGAGAGAATTACCACGGTAGGAAGATTAGCGCCTTCTGAAGGCACTAATCCCTTTCCGAAGGACTCCACACTTGTGAGCTAAGCATGGTCCCCAACCTCCCACAGTAGAAATTAGGTTTCACCTTGTGAATTTTGGAAGACACAACCATCAGTCTCTAGCAAAGAGTAAGGGTTTTTTTTTTTTTTGAAATGTGAACCAAGTTACATGGATAAAGGAGATGGAGAAGAGTCTTGCTACCTAAAAACACTAGGAGACTAGACAGCTGATGTACTACTTGGATATGGACCCTCCAATATTCTGTAGAGAAAAGCACCTCTCTAGGGCAATGAGTTCATTCATTCTTCACCGAGCGAAGCTTTACCTCACATGTGTACCCTTCCAGGAGAAAAGTGTCATGGTTCTTATCTTCAAGAAAGTTTTGCAAAGCCATACATTTATGCACAAGATGGGTAAGGCAAGGATCCTGAGAATCTACAGCATGCTTTAGAAACTAGCAGTTAATTGGTAGGATTCTCACCCTAACTATATATGCTGATAACTGTGAACTAAGCAGCTGCACTGAAGACAGCAGTGTGTAATGGTAGGGTCATGCTCGGAATGCCTGCCATTCTGGACTTCTAAATACGTACTGCTTGTCATGACATACCAATTACAGCCATATTGTCTCTCAAGTAAATGTTTGTTTAAAAAAAAAAGGGCAATAAATGAGAACAAGAGAAAGGAAAAAAATGTCACAGGACAGTCCTGCTATAATGCTGTATATAGTTAATTTCTTAATTTCTGTGTAAAATTATGTAATTGTTTATTCATATATTTTCAAATTTTTTTTATTTTTAAAATTTTTGTCTTCATATTCTGCAGGGACTTAAAGTTTAACATACCAGTACTTGATGGAAAATACCTGTTCCATGTTATGCCTAAGATGTTTGATATTCAGACAGATAGTTGGGTTAAACCCAACTGCATATGTTGTAGGGTAAAACTAAGCTTCTCTTCTGGAGGGTTAACAAACTAAGTTTGCAGACCAAAAATCAGAGAAAAAGAAGGGCTGCAAGGACGTCAATATTTTGGCCCTAGCCTTTGAAGGTCAGTGAGGACTCAGTACATAGGAGAACCTACACTGTAACATTATGTAACTCAGTTGTGTCCCAAATTTTCTGATCAAGGAGATTATGGGGCCACAGAGGAATGTGATCAATGATGTAGAGTGTGCCTAAGGAGAGTTGCATAGAGAGAAAACATTCTCTCAGGCTTTCACAGAGAGCAAATTGGTCAAGCAATGGCTGTGACTCATCCACATGGCTGACACAAATGATCTACAGACTTCGATATAGGGCTTCAGGTTAAATCCTGAGAGGATTTGACTGACCTTATCAGATACAAAAGTTGCATTTCTTGTTATATAGGTCTTGCTTTATCTTGGTCTTAACCATCCAGCAGAAAAGTATGAAAACGAAGTATAAAAAGTAAAGCCACATTAATATGCTGAGCTGTAAAAAGCTCAAGTCAACAACTTTGGACATTGCCAGTCTTATGGAAAACCCACTAGTATTATGGACTACTGGACGCTATTGGGAGATTCTGCTGAATTCAAGAACCTACAGTATTTAAATGACAGTGGAATGCCCTTCTCTGACAAAACTAACCAAAAAAGTAGGATAGAAATGAATGACCTTTGTCTGTAAACTCAAAATAGGATAGATATACAGCTCCACTCTCTTAATTCAATGAATAGAGAGGTTTGTTCTAATAGTGTTTGAGACAGGATATCATGTCTGCATCTTGTACAATGAATAACCACTAAGACAACAATATGCTATGTATTAATTACTGAAAATGTGCCAGTAAACAGTTGTGAAACTGTCTCATTGATATTTGTTTCTCAATAAAAGTATTAAAAAAGAGAAAGTTTTATGGCAAAAAGGATGATTATATAAGCTCATTGCAGGAACTGTGTGAAGAGAAGTATAAATCCATCTCATGGATGCCTCCAAGAAGGTGAGGCTGACTTCTGCCAGGGAGAGTGGAGAGATCTTTTGGACAGCAGCATTTGCTGTGAGCCATAAAGGACAGTTAGGACTTAAGTGGGTCAGATATTGAGAAAAAGGACAAAAATGCCTTGTGGAGTGGCTCTGCCCAGGTGGCACTGACACACGTGGTCTTCCAAGTGACCCAGAGGATCAAGGAACTCAAGCAATTAAGGAAATTGCTGGACCAAAGGTTTGGAGATGGGAGAGTCCCACATCTAGTCAGCCGTTCAGGAAGTTAATGAATCATGATCAAGATAAAGGAATTTGAAAACAGAAAGTTTATTCTTGTTACTGTGTAATTTCTCCAGGGTATAAGAAAAGTAAAATATGCACCTTGGTTTAATCACAATTCTGCTAAACTTTTGAATGTTATTTAAACTCAGTTGTGAGCCTCAGTTTTCTTATCTGTAGAGGTGATGACAGTTTGCTAAAAAGTTAAGGTAAAGACCTAGAGAGATAATATAAGTAGACTCATGCTTGAGGATGAGGGATGGGAAAGCTGGCCAGCCACATGCCAAAGTCCTCAAGTTTCTGGAGCAATTTCACTAATGTAACGGTCTGGCATACTCAGCTTTTGTGCCAACACCTTTCCTTCTTGCCTTCCTCTGCTCTAGAGGCTGGGGAATGACAAGAGTGTCTTGCATCTTGGGTTCCAGATTTGATTGAAATGTTATTAATCATTTATGCTTGCTTTGGAACCAAATATTTGGAGAGAAGACCATGAGGCTGATATGGGAACTGAAGCAAGTGGGGAGAGAGCACCATCCTGGCATTGCCTTTTCTGGTAAAGGTCTCAGCAGCAGAAACGTGTCTTCTGACTGAGTTGCCTTCTGGTTGCAGCAGATGTGACAAGAGCCTAGAGCTGTGGGCTCTGGCACTGGCTCCTTATTGGAGAACATAGCCTCTCCATTCAGCAAATTTCTGGTAGCTAAAGCGGCAGCAGCTCCGGAGGTGACCCCATTTCATGGTGACTTCTCAAATTCTTCCAAAAGTCCATTTCTTGAGCCCTCCCAGTGACTCAAGATTGTTTTAAGAAACTCTTAGTTGTTTTCAATTCAGCTAGTTTAGACAATGTTGTGTGCAATGAAGAACCCTAACCAACATATCGGTGACCAGTTCTGGCCAGTAGAAGGTCAGAAGGATTTCTAGTACTGCCTCATTTACTTTTTAATATTATAAATTAACTAAGATTTATGATATAATATAGTTAACATAAATGGGACATGAAGAACACATTCAACAGTGGTAGCTCAAGTAATTATGACTCTTGACTCTGGATTCTGCTGAGAGGGACACAGTGTTGAAGGCAGACCCTGAGAAGGCAGTAACTCTAGGACCGGCCAGATAGCTCGGCAGACTAAAGCACCTTCTTAGGAAAACACAGGGAATAGGGTTCAGTCTCCAGCGTGTTGTGCCAGCCCCACCCCCAGGGTGCACTGAGATGGCAATGAGACTGGATATGGTGGCATGCAGCTGTCATCCCAGCACTTGGGAGGCTGAAAACAGGAGAATCACTACCAAGACCAAGCTATGGAGTGAGACCCTGTAGGCGCTGTACTAAATACATAAAAAGAGGACAATAACTCTGGAGATTTAAGGGCCAAACCGTTGCTGCTAAAATATGGCTGGGACTCTGTGTGACAATGTTAAACATGTACCCCAGGTTTTTTATCTTCCTGCCATTTTAAAGCATTTACTTTGTTTTGTGTGCTGACCAGGTTATATAGCTTAGACTGATTTAGCAAAAACAAGTATTGGGACTACTATTAAAACTACACCTTAGGCTGCCTGTTTCATTCTATTGCAGTCTGAGTAGCAAACAAATGTTTGTTCACCATGTGGTTGAATTCTAGTTTTGTTCTGAATCAAGTTTATTCTCTCTTTCTGTAAATCACAAAAGCAAGGAAGGTCCTTACGGCACATTCAAATTACGACCAGGGTGTTAAGTAAAAGTGAACTCAATACCCACCTCCACTGGGCATGTTGCAGAAGTAATGCCTGCCAAGTCTGCACTGAAGCAAATTTTGCTTTGTTTGCAAATTGTAGCGACTACTTTGTTGTTTATGTTCTAGTTCCCTAAAATCTTTTGTCTAAAGGCCTCAGATTCCATCTCCCACACTTGTTCTGCATATATTCTCATCCACCCACTTAACTACCTACCAATCACTATCAGAATTTTTTTTTATCCCTCACCTACCTACTTTAGTCCTTCTACCAGCCTTTTCTATTGCTATTTCTTCCACCCTGGGCCCTTTGTGAGCCATCCCAGGCCTTCTCTGTCCTACCTATCTGTTCCTTTCTTGGGTGAGAGCAGTGTCCATATTCTCAACTCATTCCAAGATGGGTCTGCCCTAGACCTTGCCATCAGCATGGGGCTCTGGGTTTCATCTTCTTCCCTTGCCTGTGCTTTGCTCCATTCCCAGGGAAACCACTAGAAATGTGCGCCCCTGCCTTTCCTTTCTCTGTCCTATCCACCCTTGACTCTGGGATCAGCTGCTTCCATGTCACCCTAACCTTCTCTCAGATGATTCACCCTGGCATTTGCTCAGTACTTAATGCCCAACCCCCCTGGGTCACCACTGTGGTCTGCTTTCTCTGATCCACTCTGAGAGTGCAGGCTCTTATGGAGAAAGGGTAATGAACTCAAAGTTTCTACTGATTAACCTCAAATGAGCCCCAGCCTCCATCCCACTACTGTTCCACTGAGCACTTGCTCAGAGGCTTTGATGACTTCTCCACTTGAATAAAATCCTCACTATGTCATACTATCCCTATTCTTTCAAGAAGCCCTTACATCTGAGTGGAGACCATCAACCTTTCCTGGATCTTCCTACCTTCCTCCTCACCCCAACATGCTTCTTCTTTAACAATAGTCATCTTGGGTCAGGCATGTGACAGTTAAGTATGGCAACTTGATTGTTTGGAGAGACCCTATGGGATTAGTAGTGAAGCATATTTTTGCAAGTGACTAGGTCTGTTGTGAAGGCAAGATTTTAGAGTCTAGTCTATACCCTTGACCCTTTCCTCTTTGGTGATGTTTTCATGTTCTACTTTCTAGCTGCTATGAATCGAGCAGTTTCCTTCTGATATGTCTTTCCACCATGATGTTCTGACCCTGGATCCAGCTGACCATCGACTGACTCCTCTGAAACCTTGTAAATCTCTCCTCCTTTAAACTGCAGGTATTAAGTGGCTGTGCTTTGGGTCTGAAAAGCTACACATAGGAGCAACCTGCATGTGCCTCGTGCTCCCTATTTTAAGGCTTCTCTGTTATCAGTGTGCAGAGATCCCATAGGCATCCTTGAAATATTGATAAGCGTTGAGTGGAAGTGTTGGAGATTATTACAGTTTAGCTCTAACATGTCCTCCAAAGTCTGTTGTTTGAGGTGGAGACTGGTCAGAGTGAGGAAGTCACTGAAGGCATGACCTGAAAGGGTATGGTCTCGTCTCTGGATCCTCCCTTCAGTCCCTGCTTCACGGCCACTACATAACGAATGACTTTCCTCCTCTATGCCATCCTGCTCTGCCATTTCTACCTTGTAGTCGGCCAACCATGGACTGAATCTGTGCAAACTGTGAGCCTAAATGAACCTTTCCTCCTTCTAAATTACTGGTACCAAGGGCTGGAGAGATGACTCAGT
>NW_004524801.1:1502815-1513227 GCF_000260255.1 Octodon degus | reverse complement strand
AATGTTTTACTTTCTAGGGGAATCAAGCTAAGACACAATCTTTATTCTTTCCAGATCCTAAAATAAATTCTTCCACCTGTGAACTAAAAAGCAGCCCTTGCCATATCCTAAGAGACTTGCTTCTTTAATGATAGCTTTATCTCTTCCAGTAAGTAGAATTTTCATAGTTTTATGGAATGTGTCCTAAGTGAATCAAAAATCCCATTTTTGGAGCACATCTGATACATAATTATCTCCATAAAATGGAGAGAACAAGACTTGAAACATCAAAGTAATATTTTCAGTCTTTGTGATGATTTTCCAAAGCCCCAAAGTAATTTGGCATAGAACATCACCTTCATGGCCACATTCTCCATGAAGTTAACTGGATTCATGAGACAGCAGAGTCCCTCTTCCTCCATGATAGAGCATATCCAGTGATTAGTAGAGAATAACAAAGGCCTGATACGATGCAGATGTTGGGCAGCTGCCTAGCCTTGCTCTCCAAGTAAGTGACTCACTGCTACACCATGGTTTCTTAGCTGATGTGATTCCAGTGTGTATCTTGGCAAAATTTACAAGTTACTACGTGTCTTGGATTGTGGGAATCGATGACAAGTAGCAAGAACCACGAATATTAAGCCCATAAATCCCAGGCATCTACTGTACTTTCTCCCTCTTAATCTCTCCTCTCTGGGCCTTGAACTTCAGAGGTAGTCAGCCTCCCCATCCTGAAAGCAGTACACCCTCACTGGACTCTAGTGCCATGCAGCTTCTGTTGTCACATAGATTTGCTGTGACCTGCCTCCATCACAACTATGATTTGTTTTCCAAATCTGGTGGTTCTTTCTAAGACTTGACCTACTTTATCACTCAGTAATTCTTGACTATGAGCTAACCTTTCTGTGTTTCTTCACTGTCATTCATGAGTCTATGATTTTTAAAATTTATTTATTTATTTATTTATTTACTTATTTATTTGGTACAAGGTCTCGCTATGCAGCTCAGACTCGTAGTGATCCTCCTGTCTCAGCCTCCTCAGTCTGTCTCACTACATGCCGGTGTAGTGCACCCAGGATTCCAGGGCAGCATGGTATGTGGTACCTGGGATCAAACTCGCGTCCTTGAGCTTGCTAGACAGGTTCTTGGACCACTGAGCTATCTCCCAACCCCAAATCGATGATTTTGAGGGTCTGTGATTTTATTGATCATGTCAGACCCCCACTCTCCTTTAGCACCTCTTTTTGTTTCCTTTGGACACTACATGAAGTGCGGCCATTGGCATTATCTTCATGAGTTCCAGTCCCTTGTTTCAACTACAGAAAGGTCACTTATATGTGGAGAGTAAATTCAATATCAATCCTTAGTGGTAGGAAGGGCTATCTTCTTAGTACTTGATAATCCATCTCTTATTTGAATATGTTCAAAGATGAAAATGTTGACTCTTTACACAGCAGTCTTTTCACTTTTGGAGAGTTTTTCTTTGTAAAATGACTTCTGATAAGTAGCTGACTCTATCTCCTGATGATTTTGAGACATGAATTATTCTTCTGCTTTCCAAAGTAACAGTGAAGGAAAACCTTCTCCTTTTTGATGGTCTCGGTCAATGCTCTGTTGGTTCATAATAAAGCTTCTCTTAGTTACTCTGACCCCAATCTTCAGAAACATTTTGAGTCTCCATTCTCTTTTAATTCATGGATAAAACAAAGTCAACAAGCATTACCAGTCTTATTTCGAAACCTCTCTTACAGAAATAGCATGTTTCAAGGTAGAATTATTAAATACTAAAGAAATTTTAAGTTATAGAGCTCATACAACTGTAATTTAAAAAATTGAATACTGAATATTTTTCCAAATAAATCAATACAAGTATTCTAAAATCCAATTGAGATAATCAAGAAAGAATATTCCAAAAGTGAATAATGGTAAGGTGATATTAGTTTATGTAGGGTTTTTAAAAACAAAGTTATGCCTGGGGAGATAGCTTGGTGGTCTAAGTGTCTGCCTGGAAAGTGCAAGGACCTGTGTTTGATCCCCAGTACCACATGCCATGTGGGCTCTGGAACCCCACGCACATTGTGCCAGCCCAGAAACTAGATATGGTGGCGTATGCCTATAATCCCAGTGCTGGGAAAGCTGAGACACAAGTCCAAGCTATGTAGTGAGATGCTGTACCAAATAAATTAATAAAAAGTTACAATTATTAAAACAACATGGTCCTGAGATGGATATAGATGATCAACTCAGTGGATGAATTGCAAAGTATAAGCAACCTAGAATTATAGTGAAATATAAAAATTTGACATATAAAAAGAGGCACTGTATATCAATGAGAAGATTAAGATTACTCAATGATTCTGATGAATCATTGGCTTTGAATATGAGAAAAATATAAATTTAGATTATTACAACATAGTGAATGATATCCATATTGGATTAATAATTTTTAAAAAACCCAGAAAAGTAAGAAAATTAACTAAATGGTCAAATCCCTGGAACATTGAGAAACATAAGAAGTTTATGAAGTAGTCCCTTTTAAAAAGAGTCTGGCAATTCTTCAGAGAGTTAGGCATAGCGTTACAAAATGTCATGTAGTTCCACTGTGAGGTAGGTACCCAAGACAAATGGAAACACATGTTCATGCAAAATCTTGTATGCAAATGTTCCTGGCACAATTCATAATGTCCAAAAAGTGAGGGAAACCAATGTCCATCAACTAACAAATGGATCAATAAAATATTACATTTCCACTATGGAAGGTTATTTAGCAATGAAAGCAAAGGAAGCACTGACACTGTGACATGGCTCAGCCTCAAGACATCCTTTAATAACTTTGGCACTGTCTCAGTTACTTTTCTCTCATTGCTGCGACAAAACACCAAACACCCAAAATGAAGGAAGCAAAGGTTTATTTAGCTCACAGTTAGTGAAGTTTTCAGTCCCTACTCGGCTGGCTCCAAGGCAGAGTGCCACACAGCCATTCACTGTGGCAGAAAACAGCAAATCAGCAAGAGCAAATGGGAGGAGTAGCTGCAACACTGGCTGAAGAGATCAAGTCTCTCTTCCTTACTTCAATTGCATTCAGACTTTCATCCCGGGCTGGGTGTAGCACTCATACCCATAATCTTAGCAGTATTGAAACTCATAATCCCAGCCTTGGGTCATGAATTAATCATAACCTCTAGAACTGCACCCCAGTGACTGCATGTGGCTTTGGGGGACACTTAAATACAAACCATAACGGGCACAGTTCCATTCTTATGAAATATCCAGAGCAGAACAGTTCATATATACAGAGAGAAAATTGGTGCCTGCCAGAGGTTAGGGATTGGCTGGGGGGAGTTAAGATTGCAAGTGTCATTGAATGGGTATGAGACTTCTTTTAGAGGTGATGAAAGGTGAAAAGTGAGGGTAATCATGGTTAGTCAGTCCTAAAAATATTCTATAACTATCAAGTTTTATACTTCACATGGATGAATTGTATAGTATATAAAATTTCATCTTAATATAGCTTCCAAAAGCAAGGTAATTGAAAAACTCTGAGTAGAACTGCATTAACCAGATTCTCCAGATACACAGATGTATAAGAAGAGATTTATCATGAGTTACTGGCTCACTTGAGGAGGCCCAGAAGGCCCTCCACCTGTCACCTGTAATCTGGAGACCCTGGAAAGCTGGTGGCACAGTTCCAGGCTAATCCCAAAGTCCTAGGGACCAGGAAAGCCCAGAAGATGAGCCTGGGTCTAAATCCAAAGGTCCAGTAACTAGAAGTTCCAATGTCTGAGGGCAAAGGAAGATGGATACAGGGGATAGTCTGGAGCCCAGTTGTTCCCCAAAGACATGTATGTTAAAGCCACGGTCCCCAGCTTGGTGCTATTGAGAGATGGAAAAACTTTTAAAGAGGCAGGGCCTAGTGGGTGGTCTGTGGGTCATTGGGGGCATGCTGTTTGAGGGCCTAGGGAGACCCAGGTCCCAATCTTCCTTTTTCTCTTTTTTTCCTTTCCTGGTTTTCAATGATATGAGTGAATTTCTTTTGCCACCTGATTCCTGCCATGATGGGCTGTCTCAGTGGAGACAATTGAACATGGACCCAAACCTCCAAAACAGTGAGGAAATTAAACCTTTTCTCTTCATAAGTTGATTATCTCAGGTTCTTGTTGCAGTAACTGAGAGCTGACTGAAACAATGCCCTGCTCAAGTAGAGAGTGCAAATATGTCCTGTTTTCACCAGCCATTGGTTTGTTAACCCTTATTGTGCAAGGAGCCCAGTTTGCAGAATATATGTCCTAGACGGAGAGGATTGTAGAAGAGCTGGAGGGTGAATTGGCCCAGATATTCAAACAAGTGTAAGAGAAAAGTTAGATTTATGTGTCTGTGTAAAGAGACATGTAGGGAACCGGGAGTTGCTGGCTGTATTTGAGAATCTTCACCAAACCTGTACGTTCAGCTAAGCATGCTATGTTCTAGGGCATCAGCCAGGCCAAGAGTATGCTGGCCCAGATGACCACGACAGTGCACAGTAGAGACTGGAGCTCCATGCCCAGGAGACTGCCCGCAGAACCTATCTTGTGGGGATGCTACAACTTAAAAGCCCTTTGCTTCACTTATGCCCCGTACTTTTGGGTACCCTTGTGTCCTCCTCACCTAGTTAAATACCCACTTCCGGGTAAATGCCGCACTTCTGCATCATAAGCATTGGGTCTCAGCTTCCAGTCATAGCTAAGTGAGCCACTTCTCCGTCTCCTAGAGGGCCAGAGGATTTCTGACCAACTCTGCCACCTACTGGTGATCCTCAGCTCTCACTAGGTCAGACCTTAACCCCTGAGGTCCCAATGGCTCACCAACAAGACTTTCCCTTCCTGTGATAACTAAGAGCAAATGCTGATACTCTTTACAAGCAACACTGCCCGTGAAACCAAAAACACTACTTTTGCTCTAAACCAGGCACTGATCTGGCAACAGAAAGAAAACCCAGCTTCTTGTTTTCAGGGATGGTTTTGGGGCACCAGGCAAGAAGACACAAAGTCCAACAGTCCACCTTATTCATCCTCTTCCTGGTTTTCCTGAATTTTTCCTAACAGGTAACCTTCAAAGCAGAGATTTAGTTGTCTTTGTGAACCTCTAGACTTTACTATGGAGAGTAAATTCTGTGATTTTCCCAAAACAATGTTTTTAAAGAATTCATGGAAACTTACTGGCTTAGGCAATGGAACATTTGTAACAATTCTTCTGTTTTGTAGGTCAGAAATGATATTTAAGGCCAAGATTCACAGTACTAATAAAAGGCCAACTCTCAAGCTGGGCATGCTCATGTGTGCTTATAATCCTAGCACTTGACAGGTGGAGGCAGTGAGTTCAAGGCCAGCCTGAACTGCATAGTAAGCTCAAGGTTAAACTGAACCATAGAGTGAGACCCTGTTTCAAGAAAAATAGAAAGTTAAACAAGAAAACGATCAACTCTCTGGTATTTAAAATGTCACTTTTAAATAGTAGGAAATGATACAAACGTGTTAAATTAGTTGATAAAAATGAGAAAGACTATGCTGAATTTTCTAAAAAAAAAATGGTGTAACAGCAGAACTGCTGCAGGAAACCACATCTATATTATGGCGAAACTATGAGATGACCTATTTGCCTAATATGCGATTTGTTGTGGTGGCTGAGTAATTTTTCAATGTTTGAAAAACATGAAGGAAAAATATCATAGAATGAAATGACTACTTAAAAATGAGTGCATGAAGGGCCAGCGAGACAGTTCAGTGAATAAGTGCCTGCTTTGGCAAGTGCAGGGACCAGTTGTCGATCCCTGGTCCCATTGCCCTGCCAGTCCGGCCCTTGGGGTGCGCTGAGTCAGTAACTGAGTGCCAGCATGGTGACTCACACCTGTAATCCCAGCACTGGGGAGGCTGAAAACAGGAGGCTCACTACAAGTCCAAGCTGCACAGTGAGACCCTGTATCAAATGCATAAATGAAGAAAAATATGAGTGCATGAATCTTTATAAAAACAATTTTTTAAAAAAGCCTTGTTTCAAAGTATGTCAGACATTGAAGAAGACTGTTTTGCTCTCTGAATTCTGTAGCATTTTACTAGAAAAATATGCCTTCAAACAGATGAAGAGCATGTTGTCCTATCCATCTTCACAGCTTCAAGCCTGGAGGTTCTGTCCCCTTGATCAACTGGTTCTTTTTTTAACCACACTCAAAGCATCTTGAATCTAATAATTGGAAGGCTCAGGCAAGAACCAACCTGCTGGTGTCCTTGACAAGGGTCACTTGAAGGTCAGGAGGGGAGATGAGCCAGAAGAAATAATGAAATGAAAAAGTAATTCAAGTTCTTTACATATGTTTGGTTTTAATATGAAGGACTTGTGGACTGTTAATTTGTCTTTTCTTGATTAGGTTTACAATTGTTTTTCTTCTTTGGCATCCTCCAATTTTTTTTTTTTACAAAATGCATTTGGTTGTTGTAAGGTCTCACTATGCAGCTTGGACTTGTGGTGATCCTCCTGCTTTCAGCCTCCCCAGCGCTGCTGGGGTGGGGCTCGCGCAGCATGCGGTGCCAGGGATTGAACCGCGGTCCCTGCACTTGCCTAAGCAGGCGCTTTAGTCTGCTGAGCTATCTCGCCAGCCCCGGTATCCTCTAATGTTAATTATCCCTTTCTTCCTTTAAGTACTAGAACTTCTGAACGTTGCGAGGCATTGATCCTCCAACTTGGAGCACCTGTCCCTTGAAACCAGGTGTACTTCCTTCTGTAAGAACAATAAAAAAGCAGATACTTCTGAAATAACAAAAAGCTACATGGCACTTAATAAGGTCAGGACAGAGTTTTAAGTACTATATCTATACTTATTTAATTCTTTCCACAGAGACAGCATCCTTATTTTTCAGGTATAGAAACTAAGGGACAAGGAATCAGTTACCCAAGCTCACGCAGCTCTAAGTAAGACCTACAGCTGGGATGGGGGCCAGTAACATGGCCTGGACCCTTCCCTGTAAGGATGGATTTCACAGTGTCTTTGCAAAGTTTTAAGGTTTTGCTTTTCAGATTTGAATATTTAATTCAAATTTGGTGTAGTAGGACTTAAATTTCTATATGAATAGCTAATTTTCTGTTGCATTTTTGATATGCAAACATAAAACTTCTGTGCATGTGTGAGCCCGCTTCTGCACTCTCCGTGCTTCGCTATAGCCTGTGTGTTGGTGTCTATCCAAAATGCATATGGTGAAACCCTAACTCTGAGGTGTAGTGGTGTGAGGAAGGGGAGCTCTGGGAGATTAGGTCCTAACAGTGGGGCCAGTGAGCGCCACACAAAGGCGCTAAAGAGACCAAAGGTTCCTCTGTTCTGCATGATGAACAAAGTGAGAAGACAGCCACCTCCAAACCAGGAAGGATGCCTGCACTAGACCCCAATTTACCAGCGCTGGCCCCTGTGCCTGCTTGCAGGCACTTTAATCCGCTGAGCTATTTGGCCGGCCCTAACTTCAGTATAGCTTTAAAGTTTAGGGGCTGGAGAGATAGCTCAGTGGGCTAAAGCGCCTGCTTAGCAAGCTGAGGCAGGCACAGGGGACCGACATTTGATCCCTGGCACCACATACCCCTCCAGGGTGGGCTGAGAGGGCCAATAAATAAATAAATAAATGTGAGTACTTTATTTTAAAAAAAGTTTAAAGAGAAGTATAAATATATTTTCTAGAAAATCTTAAAGGTAACTGAAGCTTCAAAGAGATACCATTCTGCTAACTGTTTTTATATTTTATGGAAAAAAAGTTAAAACAAAAATTCATAACAAAACCAAAGGAGAATAACAATAGTCAATGTATTGTACGTTTTTATCTTTAAAGCAGTTGCTAGGGCACCAGATATGGGCATAAAAATTTCCCTTGTCCATATTAGCACAAACCTTTCTTTTTAACGAACTAAGAGACACTACTAGTATAGTTGACTTGCAGTGTTTCCTTTCAACTCCTCGTTATCCAGTGTTCCTCTAGAACAGAAATGGGGGCATTGCTTTTTGCTTCCACGAGATGGCAGTGTTCTCCCACAAACCGAGCCGATCTCCAGGTCCTCTGCGCGGCAGGGGCTGCGGCTCCGGCTGCTGCGGCCACTGGAGACGCTGAGTGAGGTGGGGAACACGCTTCCACCTGCGGGGAGGAAGTCGCAAGGCCCACTGACCCCCGCGCGGTGTGATTAAGCTAGAACTAGGCAGGAGAGGAGTGGACTGAGTGCAAGAGTAAGGCAGGCACCTTCAGACAGCAAGCTCTTGTCGGAGACAGCGGAAGGTGGAGTCGTTCTGAGGAAATACCTTTGCACCTAATTTTGGATTTGGGAGTGGAGCTTTCTTCTTTCTTCACCCATTTGTGTCGAAAAGAATCTAAATTATAATGAGCTTTAGATCAGAGTGTGACCCAGCTGGAGGTCAATTTGCCTTACAGGATGCTTACTTCGTGAGGTCATTGTGCCTCCTAAGCAGAAACACAACGAGACAAAAACCACCTTTTCGCAACACTTCTTTCAGTACTGACGCTTTTTGTCAATAGATATGGAGACAATTTCACGTTCAAAATTTTGCGCTAGTTCCTCGCTGGGTGCTGGGGGTGGGGGCGGCCCTGGGCGATGGCATCATCGTATTAACCAAAATGACACTGCGGCGGCTCCCTACCCATGAAATCCCTGGAACTCTAATTAATTTCCTAATTCAAACGTTCGACTTGGTGGTTATATTTTTGAGTTAGCTCATAATACCTCTTGCTAATTTATCGCTTTGGTAATCTACTGTTATATGAATACAAAGAAAAAAATTTTGAGAGTAGACTTTATTGCGGGAAAGAAAGCTTCTGCTCAAGAGAGAGGGACAGAAGAGGGATCCATGTGGGTTGCCCCATATAGAGGAAAGTATTACAATATCTCATCTTTTATCCCCAGATACAACCATTATTAACATTTTGATGTCATTTTTTTCTGTGCGTGAAAAGAAATTATAATGATGTGTAATTATCAGGAGAAAATTCCTTTCATTAATAAAAATCCCTGGGCTGGGGAGCTAGCTCAGCGGTCTAAGCACCTGGCTGGATGTCCCATATACATGTCTATAATCTCAATGCTGGGGAGGCTGAGACAAGAGGGTTACTATGAGTTCACACTGCCTAAAGAGACCCTGTACTAAATAAATAAATACTTTTAAAAATTATTTAAAAAATCAACATTCCTTAAATGCATGAACTCAACTGAAATGGTTGAGACTGCCTGATTTGATTCCTGGAACTGATGCTGAGCCGGGTCATTCATCTGCACAGCAGAAATAATGACAACACCTGCTCTCTGTCTTGTCTATAAGGGTGACAGTACACGTAGTGTGTTTGTCACTGTGCTGCACACATAAGAAACTCCTGATAGTAAATATTAGCTTCCAAGTTGCCATTGCCATTCATTTCAACTTTTCCTGTTAGAAAATTGTTAGAAGTTTGGACCACATAAAGAACTATAAATAAGAGGATAAAAATCACATAACATTCCACTACCCAGCCAGAGAGGATCACCTAGAAATGGCCGTGTGATGATTTTGTTGGTGGTGTTGATTCTATTAGAGACCAGAATATCCTACCACAGTTTTGTTTGCTGCTTTATGATTTATCAGAACTTTCAAAAAACCCAAAAAACAAAAAACAAAAACACTCTGATGTAATTGACTGGAAGCTATTTTATTTTACAGATGTATTGCACTGAACTACCTCCCTGTTGCTGGGTGTTTGGGTGGAAGCATTGTCCTAGACAGTGTGAGCAGGTCACACCCTGCCCACGGGAGAACGGCTGTGGCTGGGGAGAGGAGGAGGAGGAGACCAGGAGGGAGAAGCTAGGACTGGGGAAATGAGGGAGGGGGAAGGATAAGGCTTGGTGGTCAAGCACATAAGGGATACAGAGGGGTGAAAGGCAGTTTTCAGGATAAGAAATTGGAATGTGCTCCAGGAAGTGATCTCTGTTCAAAAATCAGTCATTAAGGGCCAGCCAAATAGCTCAGCAGTTTAAAACACCTGCTTAGGCTGATGCAGGGCCTGGGAGTTCAATCCTCAGGCCTGCCATGCCAGCCAGGCCCCCAGGGTACACTGAGCAGGCAATTGAGACTGGGCATGGTGGCGCGTGCCTGTAATTCCAGCACTTGGGAGGCTGTAAACAGGAGGATCACTATGAGTCTAATCTACGCAATGAAACCCTGTATACCCTGTACACCCTGTCCAAAATACAAAAAAAAGCAATCATTGTCCTAACATTTACTGTCTCATTTATTAGAACCACAGGAGTTGGAAAGTTGAGAAAGATGAGAGATCTCCATCCAGTGTCTCTTCTTCTTCTTCTTCTTCTTCTTCTTCTTCTTCTTCTTCTTCTTCTTCTTCTTCTTCTTCTTCTTCTTCTTCTTCTTCTCTCTCTCTCTCTCT
>NW_004524801.1:1500218-1502715 GCF_000260255.1 Octodon degus | reverse complement strand
TTGTAGGCCAGGCTGGCCTTGAGCTCACAGTGATCCTACTGCCTCAGCCACTCAAGTGCTGGGATTGCAGGCATGTGTCACTATGTCTGGCATAGTCTCCTCACTTTATCTTTGTCAGTCAGGCTAGATCTGTGTCACTACTCCTTGCCTAAAGATGCCTAGAATTGTTTTTTAAATTAACATGTTTGTAGGACATAATGCTCAAAGCCATTGGGAACTGGGACGTGCAGGTAACACACCTGAATTCTCTTTTCAGCCCCTCTCCTCCCATCTCTTGGTCTGTTTCACTTTTGCAATCACCTTGCAGTTGTTGCAGCCACCACTTCCTTTTTTGTGTAGTAGCTCTAGGCCTTTCAAAACCCAGGGAGAGGAGTCGCTGTTCAGCTGGTTGCAGGGAGAGGCGTCGCTGTTCAGCTGGTTGCAGGGAGAGGCCCATGTGGCAAAGACATAGGGCCACAGGTCTGAGGCTTGCCTGTGGGTACTGAGCAGAAGACTTAGGCAGCCCCTGTTATGTGTACCTCCCTTAAGGCAAAAGCTGAAAGCCAAAGGCCAGGCAAGAGAGCCCAGATAGTTGAGGCCTGGGATCCCGGTGGCTTGGCAGGAGCATGCCTGCCCCATCTCTGTTCCCACACATTTGTGGTGAGCAGTACCTGTAACTGCATCATGCTCACATAAGAGATAAGGCTTTAAACATAAACAGAAGCGTCACTCAGCTACTTAAAATAACTGGAAGGCAAATGCAAATGTAGCTCTTGGATCTTCCATCAACAGCTGGGAACAGGCAGGAGAGAAGAACGCTGGCACCCAGGTGACTTTCCCACCAGCCAGTGCAGGAGGCTTCATTTGTTTGCTGAGCTCTCTTGCAGCACTACCCCTGTTCCTGGTGTGGACCCTGAGCCAGGAAAGGTGGGCAAAGCCAGCCCCTCCTTGGCAGATGGGTGGAAAGGGCTCCACGCCAAGCTCTCTGGATGAGCTGGCCCTTCCTGGGCATGGCCTTCTCCCTGGAGGCTGTGGAGCTTGCTTGTACTTTATTTTTGTCACTTGTTTTATGCTCTGATGCTGTCAATATGGCTGCAATCACAGACAATTACTCAGTTCCACTGCTTCCTGCAGAACCTTCATAATCAGCCGCACACTCCCACCGTGAGCTGAGGTCTCAGCCAATTAACACCAGATGCAGGTTTTCAAGAGGATCCATCCACAGCCACACCTCCTTGTGAAATGTTGGTATGGTTTCTGTGTCATTTGATGGCTGTCGAAATAATGGAAGAGATGCCTGAAATTCAAGAAGTTCATCATTTCAGTGATTTAATGTTTTTCTGGGATATTCAGGTCCCTGACCAGTGTGCTGAGCCAAGCATACAAAGGCCGCTGTTCATAACTGTGGGGTACATGGGCCTGTCCCATGATGCTCCTCTGCATCCTTTTCTGCTTACAATTAAAAATGTAAGAACTGGATATGGCAGTACATGCCTATAACCTCAGAACTCCAGGCTGATGCAGGACGATCTCAAGTTTAAGCCAAGAAAGAGTAACTTAGCAACTTAATTCACAAATTTAAGAAAAGATTTGGAGAGGTAGCTCAGAATAAAGGCTTTGGGTTCAATCCCATGACAAAGAGGTAAAAAATTAATTTAAAAAATCTTTATTTATTTGGTACAAGCTTTCACTACACAGTTCAAACTCATAGTGATCCTCCTGTGTCAGCCTCCCCATCACTGGGATTATAGGTGTGTGCCACCACATCCACTTTCAGTGGTTGGCTTGGTGAACCTCTGAGCCTGGCACGGGTGTGGTACTGGGGATCGAACCTGGGTCCTTGTGCTTGCCAGGAAGGCACTTAGACCACTGAGCTATCTCCCCAACCCCAAAAGGCAAAAAAATCTAAAAGCTATCAAAAGGTAAAGAAAATAAAAGCGTAGGAATGTAAATAACACATATATTTGGATGAGGCATCAAACTCAGGAGCTTGCAATTGCCAGGTAAGCTCTGTGCCAGCAAGCTACATTCCCAGCCTATAAATATGATTTAAATTAATTGGTTGTAGTTTATCTTTCTGTTGGTAACTGAAAATCACATTTCAAAAGGAGCTCTTTGAATACATGATGACTGCAATTTAATGGTAATCAAAGTTTTTCAATTAGTACATGTTTGCAGTAGTGACTGGATTCCTTACAGGGAGCTTGTGCTGGCACAAAACACACCTGCCTTGTTTTTATAGCCCATTTCCTCTCCTCCCTGTCTCCTCCTTCCATCTCTGATTTCCCTTGCACAGGATCTAACTCCTTGCTTCCTAGTTTGGTTTTGCTCTTTATTTACATTTTGGGTTTCTAGCATAAGAGAAATCATGGCTGGTGAGATAGCGCAGCAGACTAAAGTGCCCACTTAGGCAAGCTTAGGCAAGTGTAGGGACTGCAGTTTGATCCCGGCACTACATGCCGTGCCAGCCTGCTCCCAGGGCAGGCTGAGCTGGCTGCCAAAAAAAAAAAAAAAAAAA
>NW_004524801.1:1496757-1498382 GCF_000260255.1 Octodon degus | reverse complement strand
TGCTGGTGCAGCTAGTGAAAAGATAAGAAAGGATCTCTTAAAAACAACTAGGATGCAGGAAAGTATAATCCATCACTTGCAAGATGATGCAAAGATGAACAATGTGAGACTAATAGGCATCAACGAGAAAGAAGGAGTCAATACAAATGACATTAAAAAAAATATGGGCAGAAATAATAGCAGAAAACTTCCCAAATATGAGGATCAATTCAGTGGTAATTTAAAAAATTGAAATCTTACAAAATGTCCTGAGTTTTTAAGATATTATATGATGTCTAGATTCATTTGCAGTCCATAACTCAGAAATTACTTTCTATATTTTTGTGATTTTGAGATTGAACTTAGGGCCTTGCACATGGTAGGCAAGTTATTTACCCTGAGCTCTATCCTCAGCCCTCTTTACTTTGAGGCAGGGTCTCACTAAGTTGCTTAGGCTGGGCTCAAACTTGTATTTCTCCCACCTTACCCACCCCCAGATTAGGATTTCAGGCATGTGTTATCACTGTCCCTTGAAACATGATCTTTCAAACACCATATTGGGAGCTTCCGGCTCCATGTGCCCGCGGGGCCTCCGGACCAAACCCAGGCACACCATGTGAGTGAGACCCTCTGCCATGCCCTTGGGACCCCTCTGGAGACCCCAAGCCCACTGAGTGAGTGAGAACTTTTCCAGTGCATTTGGGACTCCCCAGATGCAGCTGAACCCAGGCCCTGAGGGTATGTGGGAGAGCTTCTGGCTCTGTGCACTGCCGGGACCTCCAGACCAAACCCAGGCATGCCGTGTGAGTGAGACCTTCTGCTGCATCCTTGGGATGCCTCGACCCCACCGGAGTCCATCTCTGAAGCTCACTAAGTGAGTGAGAACTTCTGCTGTGCTCTCAGGAACCCCCCAGACCCAGCCCAAGCCCTGGCCATGCTAGTGTGTGGGAAAGTTTCTGCACTCCCCTGCGCACCCTGGGCCAGGGGCACAACAGAGGGGCACGACAGGTTCACTTTTGTGCCAGAGGGGCACAGTTCACTCCCAAGGGCTGCAGCAGGAAGGAGCTGAGCACAACAGCTAGACCAAAATGAGGCACAGCTGGATAAACTCAAACTTAATAGATCTGCACCCGAATTTCAATAAGTGCTAAGGTTATAACTGTACCAAAGCTCTACACCAAAGGTCAGAGGTCAGTGCTATATGAAATGACAAAGAAAAGGAGCAAAATGCAACCTCAGGCTTCAAGGACACCCATAACAAGTGCAGAGGACACTAGTTCAGCTGAAATACATGAATTAACAGTGTCTGAAGTAAAGAAACAGCAGAAGCGTATAGAGGAACTAATATCAGAATTAATTTCTGAGATCAAAAAAGAAATCTCTGAATTACTAGCATCAGAAGAAAAGAAACAACAGCAAAAAGGTGAAGAGGAATTCAGATCAGAATTAATCTCTGAAATAAAAAAGAAATTTCTGAATTAATAGCATCCGAAGTAAAGAATCAAATGCAGAAACATATAGAGGAAATGAGACCAGAAATAATCTCTGAAGTAAAAGAATTAATAACTCCTTCTGAAGAAGACACTGTTAAAAAATAAAGATTAGGAAAGCAACAGATTCCTTGAATGAGCAATACAGGGAAGAAA
>NW_004524801.1:1495145-1496367 GCF_000260255.1 Octodon degus | reverse complement strand
CACCAGAGAAAGCAAACAGATCACATTAAAGGAAAACCCATCAGAATAACAGCAGACTTCTCTTCACAAACCATGAAGGCAAGAAGAGCATGGAGTAGAGTATTTCAAGTCTTCTATGAAAACAAATTCCAGTCCAGACTATTATACCCTGAAAAACTTTCAAGTTTGATGGAGAAGTGAAATACTTCCATGACAAAGAACAACTAAAGGATTTCATGATGACAAAGCCAACCCTACACAGACGAATAAAAGGTGTTTTAGAGAGGGACCAAAATGATCAGAACTCCATGAACAAGAACAAAAGGAAACCAATAAATAGTGCAAACAATAAAACACAGGAGAAAAAGGAGTAAGCAACAACAGGTAAATAACATGTCAATCGTAAATCAATACATCTGAATTATAACCATCAATGTAAATGGATTCAATTCACCAATTAAAAGAAATAGACTGGCACAGTGGATTAGGAAACAAAATCCAACAATATACTGTATACAAGAAAAACACTTAGCTCAAAAAGAAATTCATAGGCTCAAAGTCAAAGGATGGAAAACAATACTATATGCCCCAGCACCTCAGAAAAAAGCAGGGGTAACAGTCCTGTTCTTAGACAGTCTCAACTTCAAACCAAATAAACCTTCAAGTGAAATAAAGAAGGCTACTATATACTGGTTAGGGGAAAAATTCAAGAGGAAGAGGTAACACTTATAAATGTATATGCACCAAACACGAGAGCACCCAACTATATAAGTACAAATCTTAATGGACATGAAAAATCTAATATCCAATAGCATAATCTTAACAGGAGACCTTAACACCCCCTTATCCCAAAAAGATAGGTCACCAGACAAAAAATTAGCAAAGAAGTAGCAGAACTGAACCAGAGCTTGGAACAAATGTACTTAGTGGGCATATGCAGAGTGTTCCACCCAGTGACAGCTGAATACACCTTTTTTCAGCTGCACATGGGTCATTTTCTAAAATAGACCCTATACTGGTCCATAAATCATGCTTAAGTATATGCAAGAAAACAGAAATTATCCCATGCATATTATCTGACCACAGTGCAATGAAACTGGAAATAAATGAGACAAGAAAACAGAAAAACCCCATAAATACATGGAAATTAAACAACACCCTACTCAGCAGCCAATGAGCCACAGATGAAATTGAACAAGAAATTCAACAATATCTACAATTCAATGAAAATTCAAGCGCAACT
>NW_004524801.1:1459137-1488395 GCF_000260255.1 Octodon degus | reverse complement strand
GTGGTATAAAAATTGAGAAACATTTTAATGTAAATACTGATTACCAAAATCCTGTCCGAAGTAATAGTTTCATTGGTGTTCCAAATGGAGAGACAGAAATGCCATTGAAAGGGAGAAGAGTAGGCCCGATTAAGCCTGCAGTAACTGTCATAGTTGCACCCTATGAAGATAAAATATTTTACAGTAGTGGACCCAAAAGAAGATCTGGGCCGGTTAAGCCAGAAAAAGTGCTAGAATCATCTGTTCCTGTGGAGTATGCAAAGATGTGGAAACCTGGAGATGAATGTTTTGCACTTTATTGGGAAGACAATAAGTTTTGCCGAGCAGAAGTCGAAGCTCTCCATTCTTCCTGTATGACTGCAGTTGTTAAATTTATTGATTATGGAAACTATGAAGAGGTGCTACTGAGCAATATCAAGCCCATTCAGACCGAGGCATGGGAAGAAGAAGGTACCTACGACCAAACTCTGGAGTTCCGTAGAGGAGGTGATGGCCAGCCAAGACGTTCTACTAGGCCAACCCAGCAGTTTTACCAGCCTCCCCAGGCTAGAAACTAACAAAGTCTTTGCGAAGAAAGGAGCTGTTGAAACCTCCTAGTAGAACCTTCTTGATAGACCTACTTGCCCTCCAGCATCAAATGCAGCCACGGAGAATGTCATTATTTGAAGAAACAAAAGCAGATTTTTAGGGGTTAAAATTCAAGAATGGTGAAAAAAAAAATGAATTAAATAAACCCTTACAAATGAAAGGCAGATTTTTTTCTTACACCACCAATAAAACTATTGTGCTATATTAAAAAAAAAAAGAAAGAGAACTACAGGCCAATCTCCCTCATGAACATAGATGCAAAACTCCTCAATAAAATCCTAGCAAATGGAATGCTGCAAATCATCAAGAAGATCATACACCATGACCAGGTAGGATTCATCCCAAGGATGCAAGGATGGTTCAATTTATGCAAATCTATGAATGCAGTACACTATATTAATAGAGCAAAATCTAAAAACCACAAGATCATCTCAGTTGATGCAGAAAACGTTTTTGACAAAGTCCAACTTTCATTCATGTTCCAAGTCCTACAGAAAATTGGAATAGAAGGCCTCTACTTCAATCTGATAAAAGTCATCTATGACAACCCAATGGCTAACATAATCTAAATGGGGAAAAACTGAAATCTTTTACTCTCAGATCAGGTACAAGACAAGGATGTCCTCTATCACCCCTCCTCTTCAATATAGTTCTGGAATCATTAGCTAGAGCCATTAGACAAGAGAGAGACATAAAAGGAATGAGAATAGGTAAAGAAGAAGTTAAATTATAATTATTTGCAGATGACATGATACTTTACTTGTAAGACCCAAAAAACTCCACCAAGAAGCTACTAGAATTAATATAGAAATTCAGTAGCATAGCAGGATACAAAGTCAATACCCAAAAGTCAATAGCATTCCTCTACACAGATAACAAACACACTGAGAGGGAAGTTAGAGAAACAATACCTTTCACAATAGCATTGAGGAAAATGAAATATATTGGAATTAATCTAACTAAAGAAGTCAAAGATCTTTTGAAGGAAAATTACACTATTCTTGAAAAAGAGATTGTAGAGGATTTCAGAAAATGGAAAGATATTCCATGTTCCTGGATAGGAAGAACCAACATTGTGAAGATGGCCATACTCCCAAAATTTCTCCACATATTTAATGCAATCCCTATCAAACTACCACCAACATACCTTACATACCTAGAGAAATCGTTCCTAAAATTTATATGGAACCAGAAAAGACCTAGAATAGCAAAGGCAATCCTGGGCAACAAAGGCAAGGCAGGAGGCATTACAATTCTGGACTTGAAATTATACTACAAGGCTACTTTGAAAAAATCAGCATGGTACTGGCAGCAAAATAGACCTGAGGATCAATGGAATAGATTGGAAGATGCAGAGGCCTCTATGAATGCACTCAGTCACCTGATCTTCGACAAAGTAGCCAAACACTCTTACTGGAAGAAAGATAGCCTCTTAAACAAATGGTGCTGGAAAAACTGGCTGTCTACATGCCAAAAACTAAAACTTGTCCCAGGTCTACCACCATGCACTAAGCTAAAGCCAAAGTGGATTAAAGATCTAAACATTAAAACAGAAACACTAAATCTCTTGGAATAGAAAGTAGGAGGAACTCTTGAAGGCATAGGGGTAGGCAAAGAGTTCATGAACAAAAATCAAATTGCACAAGTAATACTTGAAAGAATTAACAACTGGGACCTCCTCTTATTGAAAAGTTTTTGTACATCAAAAGAAATTACCAACAAAGTGAAAAGACAGCCCACAAATTTCAAAAAAGTCTTGACTTATAAGCACTCAGACAAAGGTCTGCACTCTAGAATTTATAAAGAACTAAAAAACATTAGGGCCCCTAAATTTAAAGACCCAGTGCAGAAATGGGCATCTGAGATGAACACACACTTCTCAGAGGATGTAATTAAAGAAGTGAATAAATATATGAAAAAATACTCCACATCACTAGCCATCCATGAAATGCAAATTAAAACAGCATTGAGATATCATCTCACCCCAGAAATAATGGCTATCATAAAGAAATCAACCAACAACAAATGTTGGAGCCAGTGTGGGAAAAAGGAATCCTTTTCCACTGCTGGTGGGAATGTAGACTGGTGCAACCATTATGGACATCAGTGTGGAGACTCCTTAAAAAACTAGGACTGGAAATTCCATTCAAGCCAGGTATCCTCCTACTGGAAATTTTCCTGGATGAACTGGAAACATCATATCATAGGGATATATGTGTACCTATGTTTATAGCAGCACAATTTGTGATAGCCAAATCTTGGAAACAACCAAGATGCCCATCACCTGAGGAATGGATGAAAAAGATATGGTATTTTTATACAATGGAGTATTACTCAGCTACAAAGAATGATGAACTTAAAGCCTTCATATTTAAGTGGATGCCACTTGAAGATATCCTCATAAGTGAAATTAAACCAGACCCACCTGTGTAAATATCATATAGTCTCCCTAGTATAAGAATGCAAAAGAAGAAATATAAATAGAAAGGTATAACACAATTAAAAGGAAAGTGAGAACTTGAGGATTAGACAATGAGGAGAGGGCAAGGAGAAAAGCTGGGAAAAATGACAGGGGCAAAGCCATACATTTATACACACAAGATGGGTAAGGCAAGGATCCTGAGAAACATCAGCAGGTTTTTGAAACTAGCAGTTGATTGTTAGGATTCTCACCCTGACTAACTATATATGCTGATACCTATGAACTAAGCAATTGAACTGCAGACAGCAATATGTAATAGAAGGGCCATGCTTGGAATGCCTGTCATTATGGTCTTCTAAATACCTACTAATTGTCATGACATACCAATTATTGCCATACTGTCTCTGAAGTAAATGTCTGTTTTTAAAAAAGGGGGGGCCCGCTGGGAGGAAGTTCTGGTCTCTGTGGTGCTGGGTCCATGGTGGGAGCTGAGGAGAAGCAGGAGTGGGCCATGGAGGCTGTGCTGCCTTGGGTCTCATCATGTAGTCCTGGCTGGTCTCGAACTCACTATGTCACTGTGTAGCTCTGGTTGGTCTTGAACTTGTGGTGGTCCATCTGCTTCAGCCCCTGAGTGTGGGGATTACAGGTACTACTATAAAGTTTGTAGAAAAAGGATCTACTTATTGAACCTTCTTGACTTAGAAAGAGATGTGGGGAGATTCTCAGTCTGGTAACAGAGCACGACCTTTTTGCCATCATCTGAGAAGTGCAAGGTACTTTCACAAGTTTGCTCTACAGGCTGTGCATTTTGCAGTGTATCTGTAAGCAATGGCTGCCATCTGAAAGAAGCTGGCAACTGTTGGTGATGGAGCTTGTGGTAAGACATGTTTATTCACAGTCTTCAGCAAGGACAGTTTCCAAAGTATGTGTTCCCACAGTGTTTGAGAACTATGTGGCAGATATTGAAGTGGATGGAAAGCAAGTAGAGTTGGCTTTGTGGGGCATGGCTGGACAGGAAAATTATGATCGCCTGAGGCCTCTCTCCTATGCAGACACCGATGTCATACTGATGTGTTTCTCCATTGACAGCCCTGATAGTTTAGAAAACATCCCAGAAAAATGGACGCCAGAAGTGAAGCATTTCTGTCCCATTGTACCCATTATCCTGGTTGGAAACAAGAAAGATCTTTGGACTGATGCGCACACAAGACAGGAGTTAGCCAAGATGAAGCAGGAGCCAGTAAAATCTGAAGAAGGCAGAGACATGACAAACAGGATTGGCACCTTTGGGTGCATGGAGTGCTCAGCAAAGACCAAAGATGGAGTAAGAGAGGTTTTGGAAATAGCCACGAGAGCTGCTCTGCAAGCCAGATGTGGGAAGCAAAAATCTGGGTGCCTTGTCTGGTGAAACCTTGCTGCAAGCACAGCCCTCATGTGGTTAATTTTGAAGTGCTGTTTATTAATCTTAGTGTATGATTACTGGCCTTTTCCATTTATCTATAATTTACCTAAGATTACAAATCAGAAGTCATCTTGCTATCAGTATTTAGAAGCCAGCAATGATTATCAATAATGATGTCCAGGGGCTGGTGAGATGGCTCAGTGGTCTAAAGCACCTACTTAGAACAAGCTTAGCAAAGCACAGGGACTGCGGTTCAATTCCCCAGCATTACATGCCAGCCAGCCCCACCCCCTGGTGGGCTGAACTGCCCCCCCCCATAAATAAATAGAATTAAAAAAAAATAATGATGTCCAACCCATGTGGCCTGCCAGGACACTTCCGACACCACTCTAACAGCCTTTTCTGCACTCCACCTGACACACCAGGTGTTAATTCACAGAATTTCTTAACTTCTTTCTAGAAAGAAACAGTTAGTAACTTTTGTGAATCAAGCTATAACTACTTTATAACTAACATGTCCTGCCTCTCTAATCTGTCAGTTGCAGGGAATTCTGATGAGTCCCCATTTCAGAGTCTTACTCCTCATGGAGTTATTGGCATAGCTCTGGGGTGGGCAGACAGTTTTCTTGAAAACGCTCTCAGCCAGAAGCCCCAAGTCCATGTAGCTGTGGCAGAGTTACAGTTCTGTGGTTTCATGTTAGTTACCTTATAGTTAACCATGTAATTAGTGCCACTTAATGTTTGTTACCAAAACCAAATATATCTACCCAGACTAGACATAGTAGTTTTTGCATAATTGGATTTCTTAATACTGATACTTGTCATTACCACAAAGAATGTATTGGTGGTTCTTTTGTTTTGCTTTGTTTTTTTAACAAGAAAGTGTATTTGGAAATAAAGTCAGATGGAAAATTCATTTTTTTAAATTCCTATTTTTTTTTTTTCATTTTGTCTGATACAGGAAGGCTATTGCCCCTTTTTGGCCCTACATATCCTAGTTCCCTTCTCAAGAACTGGGTTAGTAACTAGGAATTTTGTTTGAAGATGGGATAACCTTTCTCACCTGGGCTGCAGGGCCTGGCTCTAATTCACAGCGCTCTTTTCTCCTCATCTACTGAGGTGCCCTCCCCGAGAAGCCATCAGTTCTCAGGGATGATACTCAGTTTTTCTTTTCTCTCCAGCTGACTAAAGTTTTTTTTCTGTACCAGTTAATGTTTCCAAGTAATAGAACAAAGGCAGTTTTGTAAAAAAAAAAAAAAAGTAATAAATGAAAAAAAGAGACAAGGAAAAAAAAGCCACAGAATTTTACTGTTACAATGCTGTATATTTAGATTTCTAAATTTCTGTGTAAAAATATGTAATTGTTTATTCATGTTTTAAAAATATTTTTTAATTTTTTTCTCCATATTCTGTGGAGACTTAAAGTTTAACATACCAATACTAGATGGAAAATACCTGTTCCATGTTATGTCTAAGATGCTTGATATTCAGACAGATAGTGAAGTTAAACCCAACTGTATATGTTGTAGGGTAATAATAAGCTTCTCTCCTGGAGGGTTAACAACCTAAGTTTGCAGACCAAATATTAAAGAAAAAGAAGGGCTGCAAGGACAGACAACATTTTGGCCCTAGCCTTTCAGAGTCAGTGAAGACTCAGGACATAGGAGAACCTATACTGTAACATCATGTAACTCAGTTGTGACCCAAATTTTCTGATAAAGGAGATTATGGGGCCACAGAGCAATGTGATTGATGACATAGAGTGTGCCTAAGGTGAGTCACATGAAAAGAAAAGATACTCTCAGGCTTTCACAGAGAGCAAATTGGTCAGGCAATGGCTGACTCATCCACATGGCTGACACTGACAAAGGATCTACAAAGTGCGGTACAGGGTTTCAGGATAAATCCTGAGGGGACTTGACTGACCTTATCAGATATAAAAGTTACATTTCTTGTTATATAAGTCCTGCTTTATCTTGGTCTTAACAATCCAGCAAAAAAGTATAAAAACTTGGTATAAAAAGCAAAGCCATATTAATATGCTGAACTGTGAAAGGCTCAAGTCAACAACTTCTGACATTGCCAATCCTATGGATAACCCACTACTATTATGGACTACTGGACTATATTGGATTATTTTGCTGAATTCATGCACCTACAATATTTAAATGGCAATGGAATACCCATCTCTGACAAAATTAAACAAAGAAAGGGGATACAAAGGAAGGACGATTTTGTATCTGTATATGCTGAATAGTTAGGATAGATATACAGCTACTTAGCTACTTTTTCTTAATTCAGTGAAAAGAAAGATTTGTACTAATAGTATTCAGTCAGGATATCCTGTCTGCATCTTGTACTATGAATAACCACTAAGAAGATAACAATATGTAATGTATTAATTGTTGAAACTATCCTATTGATCGGTTTTGAAACTGTCTCATTGCTATCTGTTTCTCAATAAAATTAATAAAAACCCCACCATATTGGATGCCAAGAAATGAAATAAAAATCAATAAAAATTATATTGTATTTAATATAGAGGATTCATAATCACAGAATGTTCTTATGCCTCTTCAGAAGGGAGGAAATACAAATTAATATGTAATTATGTAAGAATACAAAAATCCTTTTTAATAAATCACATACTGGCTTGTTAAAACCAATACTTTTAAAAGCACACCCCTGTGACACACCTCTTCCAAGCAGGCCCTACCTGCTTAAATAACAACATTCTGTGATTATGAATCTTCTATATTAAATATATTATAATTTTTATTGATTCTTGTTTTAAAAGCAAAATTTAGCCAGGCATGGTGCATACCTATAATCCTAGCACTCAGGAGGCTGAGACAGGAGGATTGCTACAAGTCTGAGGCCACCCTGGGCTACAAAGTGAGTTCAGGGCCTGCCTGAACAGGATGATGAAACACTGTCTCAAAAAAAAAAAGTAAAAATTTTAACCTGAAGATAAAACTTGAAGAATAAAATTTATAAAATAAAAAGACACCAGCATTTTCATTTATAATTGAAAAATTTCCCCTGGTTAACCGTTGCCTTTCTTTCTTTCTTTCTTTCTTTCTTTCTTTCTTTCTTTCTTTCTTTCTTTCTTTCTTTCTTTCTTTCTTTCTTTCTTTCGTGGAAACGGGGATTGGACTCAGGCCCTTGCACTTGCCAGGGAAGCGCTTATTCCACTGAGCCATCCTCCCGGCCCCTTTTTCTTTCTTTTTTAATTTACCAAGTGTACTATTATCAGAAGGCAAAAAGCAAAGAAATGGAAGCCTGCATTAAGTGTATTACCCAGAGACTAACAAATAGTGTATGGTGTGTGTGTGTGTGTGTGTGTGTTCAAGTTTAGGAAAAAGACCAGATTCATCCTTTGAGCAAGTAACCTTTGTTTAGATAGAGCTTAAAGGCAAAGAATGGCTAGGTCACATTTCTTTATTGCCTGCTCCAAATGAAGGAGTGGTAGCAGGATCTGGGTTTATTTTCACTGATGTACAACAGTTGTGGTCTATGTCTAGCTATCCTTCTAAAGTCTCCTGGGATCCTAGATGAGACTTTTGGAAGGTTATTTGATTAACAGCAGTGGAATAGCTGACTTGCTGAGAGGAGGTTCATCCCACAGGAAGAGGTGGGTCTATCCTCTTCTAAGCTCCTCCCTTCACTTTCTCTGCTTCCTGACTGCCGTGCGGTAAGCAGGAGTCCTCCTCCTTGCACTCATGCTGTGTGGTCTTCCCTTGGAGCCAGCCAATAATGGACTGAAATGCAAGCTAAACTAAACTTCTCTTCCCTTTAATGTACTGGTGTTGGATATAGCATTTGTCTCAGTGTCAAGAAGAGGGACTAAGACATCAATGTAGCTGGGATCTTGTATTTTAAGAGAATCAAACTGTGGTTGAGGTTGAACTCCAACAGAACGCTATTGTCCTCTGAGAAATGCAGCCCCCAGCACCACACCAACTTCTCTGCCAGCACCATTAGTCCTGAGTGGCCCCAGCAGCCTGCAAGCCTTGCCAGTGGACTTTCCCCATCCCAAATGCCTCCCCTTATCTCCTAGGTAGACAGGATGCATGCTGGAATGAGCACAGCTTTGGGGTGACCGACCTTGTTATGCTGGCTCCTGGTGTCATCTCCCTGCCCCTCAGTGTCATTCCATAAATAAGCACTACTGCCTTCATATCCAGGGGCTAGAGGGTCACATGAGATAACTTGGGTGAAAGAGCTGGTAGGATGCTTGGCTATCCTTAGTAGATACAAGGTAAAATCCCCCTTTTGTACCCTTCTAGGGGTCAAGTGGGTCGAAACTGATTTGCATGATTTGGGCAAGTCAGATGATTTCTCTGAACCACTGTGTTTCCACATGTAAGTGGGCTATTATGCTCCTGAAGATGGTGAAAGTGGAAATGATAAGGCTTTAGATAAATTGTACTGATGTATCTTTTAACATTTTTTTCTCCATAATTTTATTGAGAAACAAATAGCAATGAGAGTATCTTTTAACACTTTTTAAAATTATCCTAGTAAGAAAGGAAATACTGTACTTCCATAAATGAAGACAGCAAGGCTCACATAGGTTAAAGTGAAATGATATAGGTGGAATGTGACACAAACATTATGATTTTAAAGCTGTCTTCAAATATTATACTTAGATGCTAATACTCAGTGTTTATTAATATACTCAAATATTAGAGCACTAGTCTTCATATATTATTATTGTCAGACCCAAATATTGTGCTAAAGTACTAATGTTGTGGCTTAAGTCTAGACTGTCCCCCTAACCCTCATGTATTCAGAGGCGGGGATTTTTGGAGGTGATCGGACCCTTTTTGGAGTGTACTATTAGCAGCTAGGCCCTGCTTGGAAGAGGTGTGTTACCGGGATGTGCCTTTTTGGCTCTTCCACTTGTTCTTCGCTTTCTGGCTACCAGGTGTGAACAGCTTTTCTCTGTCAGGCCCTTCCACCATGCTGTCTCTGCTTTGGCACCAGTCAGCCACCGACTGAACTCCACAAAACCATGAGCCAAATGACTCTCTCCTCATTTAAGTTGTGGGTACCAGGTATTTTGTGCCAGCCATAGGAAAGCTGGCTAATGCAACTCAAATATTATAATAATACCATTATACTAATATATCATATTAAAATGTAGATATATTATATATATATATATATATATATATCTTTTATACATATTGCAATTATACTGCTACCTTCAAAGCTTCCTTGTAGCTATTTCTTTGATTTGCCATTCATTCCCAAGTTATGCTTCCGTGAACAGCTGTCTCCTGATGTCTTACCATGACCATGCCTAATGGCCTTAGCTGGACATACCCCTAGTCTGTGTTCTGCTGCTGTTGACCCAAGGCAGGTCTGTTGCATGTTACGGGTTGGTGCCAAAAGAAACAACGAGAAGACCTGATGAATATAGCTTCAGAAGTCTCACTGAGATTAGTCTCACAGTGAGCCCAGAACCTCAGAATCTTCTCACATTTATTGAGGGGTAAAGGCAGGCTAAAGAATGTGCATAATTACTGAAGTGAATGTAAACTACTATCTCTATTGACTTTCACCATTTGCCTAACACTAGGTCCACACATATTCTAGCCGATAACATCCCAAGCAAGGGATCAAAGGACAGGGTGCCTGCAGGAGAAACTGTCACCTGCAGCCTTGAATCCCAGCTTTCCCTGGGCTCTGTCTATTGTTTCCTGTTCTCTTGGAACATTAGGCTTTTGTCTCAAATCTATATTTTTATAATTCCCCTCTTATGTTTTTATGCTGAAAGTTTTTGCAGCATCAGGGCGAGGACTGCAGATTTTTGGTCCATGGCTTGTTGCTGGACTCATCCTCGTTGCCAGGCTAAGCAGGATATACAAATAGTACAGAGACAACATAGACAAATCACTACTACACTTCCACTAACCCATGGAGTAACATGAAAAGGATTAAGGTTTTCAATGTCATTTGAGATGTTTTGTAACAGATTGGTGTCAGACAATTCTGACAATTGTTTTACAAAAGTATATCAATATGTTGCTGAAGAGACAGAATCTCAGAGGTAATATTACCATGATGCAATAAATGTCTTTTACATTTTCCCATGAGAAATGAGTCTGATTCCATGGAATTGGAGTTACACAGAATGAAGAAGTATTCTAATCAAATTTTAAACTAAATTGACTCTGTACATTAACAAGTTGAGCTCCTAACATAACAACAGCTTGTTCTAAATCATTTATCTTAGCATTTAACTCTGAATCTATGTGTCCTTGAGAAGTCCATGATTGTTCTGAGTTCTTGTGCCACTGCTGCACAAAATGAAGTTTGTACACTTTGGCTCAATGCTACTCCAGCTGTAGCAGCTGTGGCTGTGATGGCTATTATTCCTAAAATTATGGCTATCATGAGTTCAATCATTTTTTTGTTTTCTTTTTTAACACCTCCAGCAAATGTTGGAACAACATCATGAAAGTGGAGTCTTACCATGGGCGATGTAGTTGTACAGGAAGCCAAATTCCAGTCCTTGCCCTGAGAATATAAATGCTATCACTGGAAAAATTAAGGCTAATAGAGGAATTTAGACATGTATATAAAGAACAATTGCAACATGTAATGGTATAGTTAGCAGGGTTCCAATAACTAGGTTCTATAAGCAACACGTAAGGGAAGTGAACACATGCCTGAGCAAAATGCATTGTGTTCCTTTTAAATTTTAAATGTAAATTATAGGAGGATTGATTCTTCCATATACAACCTTTCCATGCTGACTATGATTTAATGAGGTAACCAATTTTTTTTTATTTTTTTTTTAACATTTAGTGTGTGTGTGTGTGTGTGTGTGGCCAGCTCAGCTCACCAGGGGGCGCGGCTGGCTGGCATGTGGTGCTGGAGGATTGAACCGCGGTCCCTGTGCTTTGCCAAGCTTGTTCCAAGCAGGTGCTTTAGACCACTGAGCCATCTCTCCAGCCCCGAGGTAACCAATTTTTAAAGATGATGTTGAATTGGTCCCCTAGAAACATAAGGGACACTAGGGGACATTCTTCCTCCATACCACATTATTGTATCATTGGCATTTTTACTGCTAGTATAAATCTCATCACTGCCATTCCATTTCCATTTTAACTCCTTCCCTTCTGCCATCCAGGCAGAGCCATAAGGGCTCCAATCTATGATACTTCCATAGGAAGTATTAACCAACACCCAGGCTGCTTCTTCTCTAAAGACTTCCCAATGTACCCAATCACTGAGATAAGCAACATTGGTATTCTGGCAGGCTGGCAGATCTGGTGGTGGAAAAGTTTTATCAGCAGTTACACCTTTAGAATCCTTTCCTTGGAGAAGAAAAAGTCCCTTTTTTCCTCCCTTACCCCCTCCCCCGTGTTATTATTTACTATAGATAAGCAGACTTGTGTGCTTGCTTTTAAGCAATGAGCTCTATTCTCAATACAGATAGTATTGAGCTCTATTCCCAATACAGATACCGATGTTGCTTATCTCAGTGATTGGGTACATTGGGAAGTCTGTAGAGAAGAAGCAGCCTGGGTGTTGGTTAATACTTCCTATGGAAGTGTCATAGATTGGAGCCCTTATGGCTCTGCCCGGACGGCAGAAGGGAAGGAGTTAAAATGGAAATGGAATGGCAGTGATGAGATTTATACTAGCAGTAAAAATGCCAATGATACAATAATATGGCATGGAGGAAGAATGTCTCCTCTACTCCAATCTCATAAAATGGAATTCTGGTTCCTTCTGCTGGCGCTGCTGGTCCCCGGGCATCATAAGGGCTGGGTAGCCGGAAGTTTTCATTAACATATATGGGTATAGTGGCATCCCACCAGTGAACTCCTGTATTGAGTGGTGGATTTGGAATATAAGCTGAATAACTAGAATTACCTTTAACATTTACCAAAAGTGACAACAAAGCCACCATAACAAGATACAAATTGATACTATTTTTTTCTCAAAATATTTGGTTTTGCTCATTTTCTAGGCTTTGTCAAATTGGCACCAAATCACTTTTCCAGTATTTTTTTTTTTTTTTTTGGTCCACTGACAATCTGTAGCAGAAGATCTGTCTGACAGTTATTTATTTTCTTTAAATTTAATGTAAATAATGCTTTTTGTACTTTTCTCTGATGATTCCCCTTTGCATTCCAGGCTCCATGGTCATTCCACCATTTCCTGATCTCCTGGGCGCTTCGAGACAACCTTCAGTTTTCAAGTATATTCACTGTTCAAGGATGGTTTCCTGTTAATTCCTTAAGATTATTGTTTTCCTCTGAGGTTAGGAACTGTTATGATTTGAATATAGGCTTCCCCTGAAAGCCTCATACTGTCATGAGGTGGCTTCTAGAGTCATGATTAATTCGTGATCCAGTGCTGGGATTATAGGTATGAATGCTACTAGGATTATGGAGTGCTACTGGAATTATGGGTGTGAGTGCTACACCAACTTGGGACAAGGGGGTCAGACTTGTCCTCTGTTGCAATTGCTGCCACTGCTCCTGCCATTTAACCTTGCTCTTGGTCTTTGCCACTGCCATGAGTGGCCGCCCTCTGCCACGTGCTGCTCTGCCTTGGAGCCAGCTGAGTATGGACTGAAACCTCCACCTTTCCTTCCTTCATTTTGAGGGTTGGGTATACTTTTATGGTTCTTAGATCCAAATTGCTACCTGCTTTTCAAATGCATTGAACCAATTTACATTGCAACTGGCTGCATATGGATATAGCAACAAGAGAAAAGTAACTGAGACAGAATTCATGTTAAAATAAGGGCTTAATTAATAAAATTGTTGTTGTTTAATCTTTTGCCTGATATCAGGCAACTTTGAGAATTCATTGATTACAGAATCCTGCAGACATTTTCATACAGAAGTGTTGTTTTATAGCTCAGCTTGGCTTCCCTATATGGCATAGTCTTTTCTTCTTATCATGGGAAATTTGCGTTGTTTAAAAATGGTCTTAACACTGTATAAAGCTCATTTGTTTTTCATAAAGAAACATGAAAAATACACAGACTTTACCAGTGAGCAAATGATACAAATGGCAGCAACTTTATACAATTAGCCAACATATTTTAAAATAAAAATTTCCCATGCCAGTGAAGCTTTGGCAAAGTGCTATATCCATATGCAGCCAGTTGCAATGTAAATTGGTTCAATGCATTTGAAAAGCAGGTAGCAATTTGGATCTAAGAACCATGGAAGTATTTATATTTTTTGATCCAGTAATCTTACTTCTTGGAATCTAGCCTAGACAAAGACTCCAAAAGAAGTTGAATGCTATGTATTTAAAAATATTCACTATATTCTTTTACTATTGAAAATTTGGAAACAGGCTAATAATAAGTACCACTTGTGTAGACTCTGAAATTCAGAAACAGCTGTCACACACATCAGCTTCTTTGATTTTATGGTGACTTTGGGAGATGGGTGCTGGTGTTACCTTCTATTTGTAGATGAAAAGTCTCTGGTTCAGAATGGGTAAGGGGTGTGGGTCATATTGTTGGAAAAAGACAGTAGAGAGAACAACCTTTGTTCTCAAAGATTGGCATGATTCCTAACCATTAAAATAACAATCACAAAAACAACATTTTAAAGTACTTCATCAAAAACCCAAAATATAAAAAAAAATCACATTTTGGATCTGATTATTATAAAAGACTAGACAGCTCTAGCAAAGACTGGAAAGAAAAGGGAAACAATGAAAACCACTGAGACGTTTTCTTCTCTTTCAGTACCACTGTGCTTATGTGCTGGGAACCATGTGGCTGTAGAATGAAATCATAATTTCCTTAGGAAAAATAATGTACAGAAGATAGTTCTACTGATTGGCACTCACTTTAAGGCCACTAAACTGAAAATTCTGTAGACATGAGATACAGCCTTTCTTGAAGTTAGGAATCATTGTCTATGAAGGATGGGCCAGTGCTGGTGGCAGAGGGTGGGACCATAGTCTCCAGTTCCTGGGTCTGGCTGTTTCATCTTGGTGACACTTGAGAAGCCAACCTTGTGTGCAACCCCAGGATCTGGGGCCTCCTTGGGAGGCTGACAAAAGAGGAAAGTGCTTTCCAAATGGAGTCAAGGTCGGCAGGCAGGAGGAGCTGCCATTGTGCTCAGAGACAGCGATTAAATGCTGGATTAAAGGGGAAATATTCTTTCCTGCCTTGCCAGGCCCCCTAACCTTGGCTCATCAGGCCCATTCATAATGCGCCTTCCAAAAATATTGACAGGGGAGCTTCTATTCACTGCCCTGACAGCTGACACTGCAAACCACACAAAAGGGCATCAGGAGGTTAATGAAAACCAGGTAATAGAAGGAATCAAAGACCACCATTTGAAAAATGCCACAGGGGCTCTGGTGCTGGGCAAAAGACATATGGTGTGAAATCCACTGCCTAGCCACTGCTCCCCTTTCACCTCTGCGTGGGGCTGGCACATGGTTATTTTCTTGTGTCTTTAACTCACCAAGCATACCGTGTCTTTCTGCACATCTTAGTGTAACTAGCTTCCTGTCTTTCTAGACAAGACACTTTCTGTCTGGCAGTGTCATTTACAGTCTTGCTGTCAAGCTTACATGGATATTTGTTAGTAAGGACGTCCCTTCACAGGAGCATCCTCATAGAATCTGCCCGCATGTGTCATAGCAAACTGGTAGCATGGGTTCAATGCAGTGGTCACTTAGTGTGACACACTGGGTCACATCAGGTTGGACAGAAATATTGGAAGGTTGGGGAGAAAGCTGTATTGAAATAGTGCCTAGAAAGTAAGTATAAACTTTTTAGGCCTGATGCATAGGCTCAGATGTTCTTCAAAGTATTCATGTGCTTCCTAAAGGAAAAATACCATGAAATGCCTTAAAAATAAGAGGCAGTCAGTAGGTACATATTGAGTATGCAAGTGAGTTAAGGAATCAGCACATAAACTTATAGCCAGGTTACCTGAACTTTGTGACTTACTGCCTTTGTGACCCTGAATAATTTATTTAAGCTCAATTTCCTTATCTGAAAAGTGCAGATGATAATGAAGGTAATAATAGTACTTGTCTCCTCCACTGAGTTTTCTGAAGACTGAAAGCATTAATGTATGCAAAGCTGTATTAACATCTGTCACAGAATATCTGCTGTACTCATTTGAGCTGTATAATCCCTTCTGGAACTACATTCTAGAAGTAGACTAATAACATTTTTCTTCTCATAGCGCAAAGGAGAACGGAAACGTCAATGTAGAGAGATATAATTTTGATTATTTCTTCATATCACATATCCTCAAGTATAATGCTACAACAAAATATTGACATAGAATTTAGGATTTTATCAAATTTTAATAAAGGAAAGCAAGGATGGTTTGATGTTATGATATAGGTTACCTTAATTCACTATATGAATAGGATATAGAAGAACAAACTCATATAATTTTAGTAATCTAAACAACTTTTTATCAAAATTTAATAGCATTTTATTTAAAAATTTAAAATTAAGAACAATTTGGCTGGGGAGATAGCTCAGTAGAATAAGTGCTTGCCTGGCAAGTGCAAGGCCCTGAGTTCAATCCCTGGTACCACACACACACACACACACACACAAAAAAAAAAAAAAAAAAAAAAAAAAAAAGAAAGAAAAGAAAAAAGAAAAAAAGAACAATTCTCGATGGATTAAGTTTTCATGTAAACACACATCTGTTAAAAATGACCCTAATGCTTCATGGTATAACACCAGAAGCATTTTCTCATCATCAATGATAAAAGGTTATTAACCACTATAGAAAATATTAATTAATATTGTTCTGAGACTATTATCCATTGCAATCAGACCAGAGAAAAATCCATAAATATGAAATGAGAGTTATTTACAAATGATACTCATATATATCTCTGAAATTCATAAAATCAATTGAAAAGCTATTAGAAACAATATACCTAAATAAAGCTCATGGATTCAGGTTACATAAACATCAATAGATTTTTCCATGCATAAACATAATAGGATGGAATTGATCATTTCTAAGTCTGATAAAGTGAATACTTTTTTTATTTTTTATTTTTTGCTTCTGCAAGCCAAACCTCCTCAGTCCCTGATCACTGGGCTGTGACGGGATGAATTTCTGTTGAATCAACTGAAGTGGTGGCTTCACACAAGGCAATTCTTCATCAAGACACACCTTTTTGTTATTTCTGATTACCTGCTGGCAGGAACTAAATGAGTGTCTGTTCTATGTGTGCCAGGGTGTCAAATAAGGTCTTTGAAGTTGTTCGAATAAAGAGGATTAGTCATAGTTCTAGGGAGAGTGAAAAACTAAGCCCAATGGAGCAGAGATTGTACGGCTGCGTGCATCTGTTAACCTAACTTGGACGCTTTTCCTTGTTGCAGTGTGGGTATTTTGTTCAGTTTTCCTTAAAATAGTCACATATTTAATCAATTCTTTATGGCACCAGATTTCTTATATCCATAATGAAAGTAGATATTTAATCATTGTATTAATAGCCCATTTAGTACAAAGTAGCAGGACAGTCCCATCCAAAATTTATTCCTCAGACCATTAAATTCATACAAAAACTCCAAACATAGTTTTCAACTTACTTTCTGATTTCTTGTTATCAAATCTGAAAAATGTTACCTCAGTATGATTATATAGTAGTTCTTTTTCCTCTAAAATATATTCTAGGGGCTAAGGGCTATGTTGACAGCACTTTTGAAGCAATGTTTATAACATACATACTGACAAAGCAGAATGCAGGCATTTTTTTTTTTTTTTTTTTTGCAGGCATATTTTTTTGTAGAATTTTTTTTTTCTTTTTTCAGTACCAGGGATCCAACTCAGGACATTGCACTTGCCAGACAGGTGCTTATGCCACTGAGCTATCTCCCTGGCCCTTTTTTTTTTCAAGAAAAAATTTAGCAACATTCCAGTCATTTAGAAAAGATTTATTTTAAAAATCAGCTTCAAGATTTCTGAGTTATTCAGCATTGATTTCACAACAGATACTTAATAAATACGTAAGAGGCAAGAGCAAGTATAAAACAGCAAACCACTCAAGTTTTGTGCTCCTGACATGTACGTCACCACACACACACACACACACACACACACACACACACACACACAAGTGACACTCAACTTCACCAATAAAGAAGTCTTTTACTGGAAACAAATACTGCACCACCCCCAAGCGTTTTAGAAAAACGAATTTGTGGCAGTAAGTATCTTTCCAAAAAAGTTCTTTATTTTGTTACCAGAATCACAAAAATGATTCCTTTAACTAGTAAAATCTTAGTGTAAAATCTTATAAGATTAACTTTTAAGAATTAAGATTCATTGGCCTATATAGAAATCTATCCTTTTTAAAAATTTCTTTTGTTAAAAATTGTGTAGCAGAGCCAGGTGTGGTGGCACATGCCTATAATCCCAGCACTTAGGTAGCTGAGGCAGGAGGATCTTTGAGAGTTTGAGACCAGCCTGGGCTATAAAGAGAGCTCAACGCCGGCCTGAACTGCAGGCAAAATGCCTCTCAAAAAGACCGAAACTTTAAAAAAGTAGCAGATACACTTTTTCTTCCCTTGTACCTAGTCTTTCTGCTGAGTTTGGATTCACTTTTAAGTAAATTATGAAATGAAAATATAAAATTAAATATCACTTTTGTGTTGAATTTTTCCTTACTTCCTAATAAATTTGTGTTGAAAACCTGCTATGCATCATATATATGTGTTCTGAGCTTATAATAGCCGACAATATTCCTGTCTTCATAGAAGATCCTGATAGACATAAAAAACTGTGACAAAAATATGTTAAAGTTGATCAGCAGGCCGAAGTAAATGCCTGCTTTGGCAAGCACAGGGACTAGGGTTTGATCCCTGGTCCTGCATGCTGTGCTGGCCCCACCTCCAGGGCATGCTGAGCGTGCAAAAGAGTCCAGGCGTGGTTGTGCATGCGTGTAATCCTAGTGCTAGGGAGGCTGAAAACAGGAGGATCACTATGAGTCTGAGCTGCATATTGAGACCCTGTACCAAATGCATTTTTAAAAAAAGAACAAAAAACAAATGAGGTTGATCAGATGTTGATCAGATGTTCTATTTGCTGTGAAAAGAAAAACAGGTTCATGGTTCTTACAAATCTTAGTCCTCCTGGAATTAAGATGGGTATTAATCCCTCAATTACCAATCATTTGGGACTTTATGATGATAGTGTTTTCTCCTCCATTTCACTGCACAAATGGAAAAAATCTTTTTTCAATTACAGTTTCCATCTGATAAGTCACTTGGCAGACTTGGTGGGCACTTGGAATTTGCTGACTGCCTTGTGTCAGTGTAAAGGATGTTCAAGGAAGAGCATTTGCTTTAGTGTCAGAAGAACCTGCCTTCAAACCTCACTTTTCACTATGGCATTAGGCTACTTACTTGATTTCTCTGGGGCTCCTTTGCTATTTATTAAATGGACCCATTAATCTTTCCTTAAAGGAATGTCATTTGGGGGTGCCAGGGATTGAACTCAGGACCTTGAGCTTGCCAGGCAGGTGCCTATGTTGTTGAGCTATCTCATTTGGATAGCTCTAGGAATGTCATATGGATCAATAAATAGTTGGTTACAGCAACTAGCAGGTGGGGCTACCTTACCCCGGGTTCCCATCTAGTGGCAGAAACGGAATTAGAACCCCCGTGAGCACTCGGAGACTTCAGAGTCAGTCTTTTGTCTTGTACCATGTTTGAATTCACGGTCCTTGGTGGTATTACCTGCTTGCAATGATAATAGCTGTTCATCGCTCATTAAGAAGATAGTGAGCCCTATACTGTGCTTTCTCTGTTTCTCCTGATGTCAAATGAGGTATTTGCACAGGAGTCCAGGGTCCTTTCAGTCATGTACTTCTATAAGTCTACCTGCATGACTTAGTGCTTTCACTATACATGGGGCTTCCAGTGCTACAATTAGGAGAGTTGGGGCAATTGAGCTGATTCTCCACCCTAACTGCTGGCTTCCTCTACTTGTTCCTACTGCTGCCTTCCTGATACGCCATTGTGTACAAATATCAAACATAACCCTGACAAAAATCCAAGAATAAATTAGTTAGCAAAGGAAGCCACTGCCATGTGGTCTACCACTTGTCTCTACCTGGCTAGAGAGCCAGGGACCAGCCACCTCAGCAGAGGTGGAGTACAAGGCAATCCTCTCTGCAGCTCTTAGTCTCTGTTCACCTATGTGGGAAGAAGCCAACATTCCCGTAATCTCATAACCTGCTGAATATACATGCAAGTTCATTTTCCTGCTTATTCTGTGTGTGTGTGTGTGTGTGTGTGTGTGTGTGTGTGTGTGTGTTACTGGGGATGCATTAAATCCAGAGCTTTTATGCTAAGCTATATCCTCAGTGCCTTTTAAATTATTTTTATTTTTTAAATTTTGAGCTGGGGTCTTGTTAAGTTGATAAATTTCACAGGCTGGTACAGAACTCTCCTTCCTCTCCCAGAGAGCTGAGATTACAGATGTGCACTACCACGCTCAGCCCTCCTCCTACTCTTTATTTGTGTTTTCATTTTCATTGTTGTTATCATTACTACCAATAGGCAGTCTCCTCGATGGGTACAGTGACAAAAAGAGGCAATCTTGGAGTACGGTGTTATGCCTCTGAACCGAGGCTGCCGGTCTTCCAGGCCTTCCCTGGCGGGGATTCAGCTCTGCCAGCCCCTGCTGAGTTATCACTTACCAGTGCCGGCTCTTCAGGGGCAGGGCCGGTGCAACGTGTTTACAAGCTGTGTAGCTATTAGCGACATCTTACTGCTCACGCTAATTAACGTGGAGAGCAGTGGATGGAGCTGGGCTCTAAAGAGGCCCAAATTGCATCAGTGTTTAGGCCTTAAATTGATACTAAATAATAGCTCACCCCAGGTGTGGTTTGAGTCACACCTTCCCCAGCAGGTTGGTTGTTTGCTACGCTTCAGCTGCCCCAGATCCCTAAGAGGCCCAAATGCCAGGGTTACAAGTTTATTAAGGTCGTTTAAATTGGTTAAGCAGGGACATCATTTTAGTGCACCAGTGCCTGTAAATTCTGTACCAGGAGTGACTTGTGCATTGTGGACTTGTGCTATGTTCTAGGCTTATGTTGGACAAGTTCATGCCCCGCTCTAAGACATAATTTTTCCTTTAAGATACCTCTGTTTTCCATCAAGATCTGTGTTTCTCTCTCTTTTAGAATGAAGTCTTTCGGTGCTGATATTTCTAGAACAGTAGATGAATTCCACTGCATTGCCTATAGAATCATTCTTTTACTTTATTTATAGCATCTCCAGAAAATAATGGCCTTAGCAATTGTTAACTCAACTTTCGTTATCTGGAGCTTTAAAGATTTCATTTGATTAAAGAAACTTGCTTTGAATGCTGAGGTCACTTAAACTGCTACTGTTACGAATTTTATTGTCCAGACTACCTAGTTATGTTTTGATTTTTGCCCCCCAGTAGAAAGCTGGTGAATTCAAGCATGGGTGCTTTCTGAAGGATAAGATAGCATCTGTATGACACTGTGTCATCCTAGCAGAGGGAAGGCAGGATTAAAACGCATCTCTCCCAGTTCTCACAGGAAAAGATGATGTTATTTGTGAGGTATCCTAGTCCCAGGATATCAAGGAGATTCTGGCATCCACTGGAAGTTGATGAGGCACCACTGAAGGTCCCTTTCATGCAGGATACGTGACTTGCCAGCAACAGTGGCTGCCGTTGTGCAGAAAGGGTCAGACTGATTGGGGGGCGGGGACATCTATGGGCAAGACTTCCACTTTTTATTTATATCCCCTTCCATCTATTTTTGGGAAAAGAACCCAAAACACCATTGCTAATTCAGTCATCCATTCACAGGTGCCCTGATCCCTTGGCTGAATTTGCTCCTGAGCAGAGATAGAAGGGTGACACAGGGCTGTTCCCTAGGGATAGTGACAGCCGTGTGTGCTTTCTGTTCCCTAGGGGTAGTGACAACTGTGTGGTCACATGTCATAAAGGCCCAGACTTCCAAGCCAGAAAGGGAAAGGATCCCAAGGCTGTCAAGTTCTATTATTTTGGGGTCACTTTGAAGAGAGGTTGAGATAAAGAGCTGCAGTTGGACAATAGGAAGAGGCTAAGGGGACTTTGCAGCTTGGGACATGCGGCACTCCGAGCTTGTGGTGGCTGTGAGGATCACTCTTTGCTAATTGCATACTGTTGGGCATTATGTTCCTTGGAGGAAAGGTCAGGTGCATCAGTGCAAAACAGCAACCAAACAGTGCTCCTCACACTGCCTAATGACTTCTCTTAGAACTTGCTCTTGGGCCAGTCTTACCTTCCCAGGGCCTACATGCCGGGCTTCATAGAGTAGGAAGCTTCTAATGGAACCAGGTGATGCTGACCAATTTGCCCTTAGCCTGGTTCCTTCACAAAGCATTTGTTGGTTTCTCTCTTGGTTGTTATAGAAAGTACTCTTCTTTGTAGCAGATCTTTTATTTATCTTCAATTTTTCCTGTCATGATCTCCAAACCCCTCCCCCTTGCCTGATTTTGCCTAATCAAAAGGAGAAAAGTCATTTTCTCAGTGTTTAGCATCCTTCTGGATAGGAAGGAAAGTGTATCCATGTCTCCACTGGAATTGCTGCCCCCACAATGGGACAACAAAGGGACAGTGGATTTCCTCCCTCCCTCCTGGTCCCACCCATTCTCTTTCACATCTCACATCCTGTCCTGGCTTCTGACAAGCCTGCAATGCACTTTTATGAGACATTGTTTTTCTAAAGCAAATACCCTCAATGCTTTGATTCTGAAGGTTTCAGAGGAGCCCCAACGAGGCCACTTGGGCAATGCCAGGCTAACTACTTCTGAAAGGGGACCATATGCTGCCTTTACAACATCCCTTTGGTGTTTAATTTGACGAAACAATGTACCATAATCAGCCACGAGGACAGCAGCCCGGATTGACAGAGGAGGACTCACGTGGTAGAACTCTGATTTCAATATCACCACGCTAATCCCATTATTCGCTTGAGTTGGCTTGTTTTGGGCTACCTTAAAAAAGTTATTTCTTTATTGATCAAATTGCTGTGAGGGCTGGAAGATTTAATGTATCATAAAACTCATTAAATAATCAGCCTGGCAACCCCCACTGCTGGGTGGTGTGCTGGCATATGGAGGACCCTGGCTGAAGACTCCAGCTTTCATTGAGCCACCTTCCAGTCAGAGCCTCAAGGGACAAATCCAGAGTGGAGAAGGCAGCGTGCTGGAAGCCAGCATCCTTAAAATGTAACGGGTGCATGAGTCATCAGGAGGCCCTACTAAAATGCAGATTCTGGGTCAGCAGCCCTGGAGTGGGGCCTGAGACTAACAAGGCGATGCTAGTGCCGCTGAGCTGTGTTGTGTGGGGAGCAGCCAGATGCTAGAAGAGCCCGAGAGAACCAAGACAAGCGTTAGCAACAACAGCTAACACTTATTAACCACATGCCTCTGTGTTATCTGTACACATGTGACAGGTGTGTTCGTCTATTTAATCTTTCCTTTGAGCCCCATGGAGGAGGTATTGTGACTATTAACGTCTGCCTCATCGATGAAGCTAGCTAATACTGCAAAAACTAAGTAAATAACAATCAAGGTCAATTTGTGAGTAGTCAATAGCTGTGCATAGTGGCACATTCCTGTAATCTCAGCACTCTAATGGTTGAGGCAGCAGGGTCACCAGTTCGAGGCCAGCCTGGGCTACATGAGTTTAAGGCTGGGCTGGAGTACACAGTGAGATCTTGTCTCAAAAAAGTAAAGTAGTTAAAATAAGAGCCATGTCCCCTGATTGCTCAGCTATTTGTTTTGCTGTTGCTTTCAGCTCTCCTATTACACTCTTTTTTGCATGGGCTAATGCCCTGACCCAGTTTAAATAATGATGGTTCTTATATAGATCCACTGTGGGATCTATACTGGGGAGAAGCTAGCAATTCCTCTTAAGGGCTTTAGGCTTCTCTTTCTGTATCATTTGTCTAAAAGGTAACCCCTGGCAAACTGTGATAATGACAACACCTGAAAGTTTGAAGGAGTCTATAGGAGCAAAGCGAAACATAGACCACGCAATGAGCTGCTGTGAGCCTAACCCACACCCTGCTTTGTGGCATCTTGGCCCTGTTGGCCTTTCCTGTGGAATGGTGCTCAGGATAGAACTGTCCTAGAAGTGGCACAGGGGAAACTGAATACCTTTTAGAGGTTTCTGTGACCTCAGTATGTGCTGTTCCCAAGATGAACAAAGACAAGGACATCTTGCTCCCTGTGAAGGCAAAACATGCACATCTCTCCTACAGCACTGTCACTTCTGCTCCCTGTTCACTTACCCAAAGGCAATGGAATAGGCATAGTTTTCTTATGGATGCATTTTTTTCATGAAAGATGTATTTTTTGGGAGATGTATTTTGTTGTAACAGTTTAAAAGGATTTAAGATAATAAGCATGTTGCTTTGTTGTTGCTTATCTGACTTCACAGGTAACAAAACAATAACCACCACAGCACCTCACCAGAAAAAAGAAGACAGCATAATTCACTTCGAAGAATAGCTCTCATAGATCTAGAAACATATTGAAAAAGCAAAAAGCATCCCATGATGACAACTCAGAAAACTCATGAGGTGCCAACTCTTTCAAATACTTCATTCTATAAAAGAAATTAGAATTAAGTATTAAAACAATAGACCTGGCTTAACAGCATTAAGGTTACAGCATTATATGTCCATTAAAGTGTGAGGAGAAAGAGTAGATTAAGCTGGAGATTGGGAGGCCTGGGCTGTAAGCATGTGTGAATTTGAGTCACAGTGTTTTTATTTGTAAGAAGAGGGAGGAAGACACTTAACCTAATAATGGCTATACTAAGTCATTGCTGGAGGGTCCTGACTGGAGTGAAGTTATTTATTAAGCTACAACCATTAGCTTTTGCTTTCCATTTGGCCTTTTGGATGCCTCATAAAACTCTACTCTTTTTCTACTTTGGCCAGATGAGATTTCTCAGAAAAATTCTAAGATTATGTATAGGGATTGGTCAGTATCTACCAGGCATTGATTCTAAAATCTCTTGTGAATCCCCAAACCCACAGATGCCCAAGTCTTTTTGATGAAATGAGATAGTGTTTGCATATAACCTATACACATCCTCCTGTATACTTGCAATCATCTCTAGATTATTTGCAATGCCTAATACTATGCAAATACCATGCAAATAGTTGTTCTGCTTATTGTGTAAGGAATAATGACAAGAAAAAACCTGTACATTTTGAGTATCAATGAAATTTTTTCTGAATATTTCCAATCTGAGGTTAGTTGAATTCTGCAGATGCAAAACCCACAGGGGCAGTAAGTTGTTTGTGTATATTATATCTGTCTATATGCATGTATATGTATATGTATATGTGTATGTACATGTATAGATACAAACATTCTTTTTTAAAGAAATGTGCATATTATTATTTGATTGCTAGATCAGGACTGTAATACATATAAATTAATTATTTATCATCACAATAAAAGATTCTGTTCTCCCATTTTGCAGATATAGTGGGGAGCTGGAAGGGAGGCTGAGATCTGCCCACCATCACTGGGAGGCTGAGGTTTTACCAGGATGGAAGACATTGTTCATAAGATAATGGCTCTTCAGTCTGTAGAGACCTGCAGGCCACACTTGTCCTTCCTGTTACAGATGTGCTTTGCATTTTTTCACTTCACCTCTTCCTTGGAGCAGAAAGGCTTTGCACTGTAGCCTCCAGCTTGCTGTGAAACAATGCTTTCCACCAGCAGCTTGTGTTTCTTATAGGAATAAGATAATAAGCCACACTCAATACTTACCCATTTCTCTTAATCTGAATGGCATCAGATTCAGTCTTAACTCACGCCTGCTCTTTATCAGCTCAGTGGAGAAGCCTGCCCCAAACAAGTAACTAATTGCTGAAACTGTTCATCTTTAATGGTTTTCCATACTAAGGGATCCATTGCATTAAAGAACCCATAGAGAAGGCCGGCCAGATAGCTCAGCAGACTGAAGCTCCTGCTTAGGCAAGCACAGGTCTGGGTTCCATCCCCATGCAGTGCCAACACTGCCCCCTGGAGCACACTGAGACAGCAACTGAGCCTGGGCATGCAGGTGCACAACTGTAATCCCAGCACTTGGGAGGCTGCAAACAGGAGAATCACTAAGAGTCTGATCTGTGTAGTGAGACCCTGTAGACTCTATATTAAATATATTAAAAAAATAAAATTTTTAAAAAATCCACAGAGAAATGTCCTTTCTCTAAATATACTTCCTTAACTATATTTCACAAAACAAATGCATTTCTTAGCCTACAGTTCTCAGAAGTCATGATCTCTGTCTTTAAAATGTATGAAATATTGTGATGAGGTAGGGAAAAAAAACCCTTAGACTTGATAAAAAATGGATATTACAGGACAATGTCTGCAAAGTTCTGGGAGTAGAGGAGAAAGACGGGAAATGGAGAGTTACCACGTGGGTCTGTTCTCTGCAGAGTCACAGTGTTTAGTTCACTGTAGAGTTGTTTGTGACTCCCCTACTCCTGTCCCCAGATTTAAATGACTGATTTGGGCATAAGGGTTCACAAGTGCTGTTCATTCTATAGGCCTGGATGGCTTCGTCCAAAACAACTCAGCCATATCTGGGGCAGAGGCTACCCCACATTTTCTGTCCAGCAGGCTAATGCGCTTGCTTTATGCAGGTTTCCAATAGATAATTGTCACTGACTTCGTACATTTATGAGTTAAGGTTTTACTTATTGTTTGGCACTGCCAATGCTGCCAAATAGCAGCACAAGATTTAGATGTGGGTAAGGGAAAATGAAGGAATGCTTGAGTTAAGTCCTAGCTGCTGCTTGCAAAGTTCCCAAAAGGCCTGATTTTTTAAAATGGTCTTTAAAGTACATGGAAAGGTAAAATAGAACACAGAGTAAAATATGAAGAGTAACTCCTAGGATTGCAGGGAATTTGGTCATATTGTCACTGTAAAAGAGTACTTAATTCAAAAACTTTAGATCAAGCCTGAAGTAGGAAAAAAGTTCAGTCTTTTATCCTTGTTTCTCTATAAAAACACATAGTAAAAATTATATGTCACTGAAGATTTATCAAACTCAATCCAGTTCCAGGTTTATCACCACACCAGGAAATCACATACTAAGAATGCTCACCTTATTTCTCACAAAGCACCCTCCCACAACCATTTTGGACTAGTTCAATTTACTCATGAAACAAACTGACCTGCAAACATAAAATGGGCTTTATTAATTCATACATATTTACCTATGAAAAAGTTTTAGAAATCTAAAGCACCCATTTTAAAAGGCCAAAGCAGTTAAAAGGAAGGCAGGAATTGTTCCCAGTTCTAAGCAACAGGTACTGAGGAGAACAGAAGCACAAGATTTTGATCTCCCTGGCCGTCTGCTCTCTATATTCTAAAATCACACATCTTCAATTAATTCCATTAGATTTTTCAGTTGCTTTCTGAGAAGCAGGGTGCCAGAGCAGAACAAAATGTTTCCTGCCAAACAATGGTCCTGCTTAATTTGACGCCTTTAAGCAAAAACCCAACAGTATTCCATGAGACCATTATACACTATTTTATCCTTTTCTTTCTTTCTTTCTTTCTTTCTTTCTTTTTTTTTTTTTTCATGTTTCACTTGCAGGAGTGGAGAGGGGAGGGGAAAAGGCTAAAACAAACTAATTTTTGGTCATTTTATTCCTTTTGCAAACAGTTTGAAGACTAACCAATTTGTACTTACAAATCTGGGGCATTAGCAGACGGGGACCCTAAATCCGCCTGCACACAAGCAGTAACTGTTTGTATGCCAAGCTGTTTGTAAGCCTGATTTGACAGGAGAGAGCTATTCATTCTTTTGTCAACTGTCAGTCTAAAAACGCTAACCTGCCTGAGTCCCGGGGTATGGGAGCGCTAAATCTTCCACCCTACAACTGTATAATGAACAGACTGTTTCATTAGTGGGACAATTCACTCGACAAATCCAGCCCAAACAACTTATTTCACAATTTGTGAGCAGAATTAAATTTCGGGGGAGTCGTGCTAGGGGGGTGGGCGGCGAGGAGGGGGAGTAGGTGAGTAGCGCACAATGTGCGGAGGGATCAGTGCCTTGGGATAAGTGTTGCAGGCAATTTTGCCAGCAGTCATGGGCTGCGACTTGCAGGCCACCGCATGCAGATCAGCAGATTAGGGGGGGGGGTGCGGGCGCAGCATTAGGTCAAGTGTCTCGAGGGGAGCTGATAAACACCCCAAACCTGACAACAGATTTTTCTTTCTCCCTGTACCACTTGTTAAGTGTCAGAGCAAATCTTTTGAATGGCAGCCGAGTTTACTTAGAGGCCCTTTCTTTGGGAAGACACTCTATCCATTTTCTGAAGCCCATTCCAGGCTGCCTCAGGAATAAATTTGCCCCGCATCTCGCACACATACACAAAAAAAGTCTTTTTTCCTCCACATCTTGACTATAAGCCTTTGTCTCAAGGTGTGTGAACCAGTACAAAAATCCACATCGAGAGCCCCTGAGGTCTTACAGCCTCTGGATTTAGCTTTAGTGCAAATTAAACACTTTGAAGATTATACAATCAACTACTTTTTTTTTTTCTTTTGGGGCTTACAGAATACTCTCATTTTAAACATTACCAATGTATGGATTCTGCTAAATGGGAAAATTTTAAGCAGTGAGTGGTCACAGAATAACTTGATCTCTTAACAATAGCTTATCTATCCATTGCTATTAATTCAGACCAAGTAAATAGGCAGCATGCTGTACTTCTTGGTTTAAGAATCCCAAACTGGAGAAGCCATGCTTATTATATTAAGTTGTATCTCTGTGTTAACTCAAAGTGCATGATAGAAAATCTGCATTGTAACATCAAACATTTTCTAACTAGGTTTGAGCTGAGGATGCTTGCTTTTCATTTTGAGTTGTCCAAAAATGCTTAAATAACCTCAAATGTTTGAAGATTCTTTGGTTGCAGCTTGGTTTTATGTTATGGCTTTGCTTTTGACTTCTTTTGGCAGTTGAATATTGAATTTAGTTGGGTTCACAAATCTAATGTGAAGTTTTCAAGGGATCACTGCTAACAGGAAAGTCTTTGGAGAATCAGGATGTCACTTTCACAGACACTTAAATTGACCAGAGGGTTTTTTTTTTTTTTTTTTTTTTTGAACCAGGCATTGAACTCAGGCCCTTGCGCTTGCCAGGGAAGCGCTTATTGCACTGATCCATCTCCCCAGCTCCAGACACTTAAATTGAAATTCTTTCTGAATACATTATTTGTTTAGTAAGTATATGGGCTGTGAATAATACCTTTTTTGAATTTAGGTAGTGGAAATATTGTATTGAAGTTCTGAGCAATGCTTTTTTTAAAAAAAATGAATAGCTTTTATTTGCTTTGCTAGTTCCACCTACTCTATAAAGAATATTTAATCAGGAAAGCTAGGGGTTAGTCCCCAAATGGCTCTCATTTCTTCCTCTACCCCTGGAAATTTTGTAGCATTAATATTATTATACTTCCCTATAGAGGTTCACGCACATCTTTGGTTTATGAGAATTTCAAAGCTAGATGTCACCATTACAGTGATAGTCTACAGCCACTCTCTACAATTGGATTCCTGTTATAGCGAGCGATGTATCTTTTTGCCTCCCTTTTCATCTTTTTTTAATGAAAGAAACATTTAAAATATCATAAAGTGTTGAATACTGCCACCAGGGGCTGGAGAGATGGCTCAGTGGTCTAAAGCACCCACTTAGAACAAGCTTAGCAAAAGCATCAGGGACCGCGGTTCAATCCCCCAGCACCACATGCCAGCCAGCCCTGCCCCCTGGTGGGACGAGCTGGCCACA
>NW_004524801.1:1447814-1458877 GCF_000260255.1 Octodon degus | reverse complement strand
GGCAGCAAGCTAACCAACAGAACAGAGCAGAGCAGAGCAGAACAGAACAGAAGAGAACCAACCGAACAGAGCCTGGATAGCTAGGCTGCTCCAGTGGCCCCTCTGCTGGTTGTGCCAGGAACCATGAAGGAGAATGGGAATGCAGGATCCCCAGCAGCCTTATGGAGAACACTGCCTAATCTGGAAATTCTGCTTTATCACAGTCCTTGCTCTAGTCAGAGAACTGTGTTGGCTCCCTCTTTGCTTCTACACCATTTAAGCTTTCTCTCACCCTTCAGCCTACCCCTGGGGCCTCTGCTTCACCCTGGGATTTCTCGGGACTCCTGAAAGGCACCAAGGGATTTCTGTCCTTCCAGTGCCAGCTGACGCAGCACACCTCTTTGTAGATGTCTGAACCATGGGAGACAACCAGGGATGAAGTAGAAGTTGGCGCTCCACTGCCGATGTACTGGAGACTGCTCTTCTAGATGTCTCCCTGTGCTTCCTATGTCCTGTTAAACACAAATGGTGCCACACCACTCCTACGACTGCACGAACAGCTTGTTTTATCCAACAGTATACTATGAAGAACCTTCCCAAGTCCTTGGAAGACAGCATCAGAGTGCATTGTGTAGATACCCTTTAGTTATCTAATTAATCATTTCTAATGGACCATTTGGGGCATTCACCTTTTTCATGTTAAAGTGAATACCGCAATGAGTGCCCTTAGATATACACCTTTGGGTATTACTCTGGTTCATGCTTCTAAGGTAAAGATTTGAAAAAGAAATGATTGGCTCAAAAGTTATGTATGTCCTGTGGAACACATATATCCTCCTGTGAGTCACCTTTGAGGGTGGGAAACACAGAAGCTGTACTCACTAGTATGAGTTTGATCCCGGCCTGCTGCTGGACACCTTGGAAGTGCTTGTCCTGGGCTCACTCGGGTTCTTCTCATAGCATTTGCCACTGTGGCTCTATTGCCCTTGCCTTTTTGTTTCTTTCTTAACCTTAGTAGCCAATGCCATTTTGGGGACCAATGTCCTAATGCTTACAAAGACTTTTGTGGATTATTCCCATAAATTGGTAATGTCAGAGGCAATTTTAACTTGCGTGATGCAGGTGTTCTTTGGTCTATAGATAATTTCTCCACTACTTTCTCTGGCAATGTCACCTTCCTTTGTCATTGTATGTGAAAGGACCAAATTCTGGACATCCCTCTCACCTGTTTTCATAGCAGGGGTTCTGTCTATATTATTTTTAGTAGGCATTTATTGATATTATAAAACAAACATGGCCCAATTCCATAGGGTGAAAATGAGAAAAAGAAGATATCACCAACACTTGGAGTTATGACGCCATCTTCACAACCATGATTTGCAGACCACAAGCGGTGTTCACTGTCCTGTGAATGAACCGCCTCCTCCCTACCTCCACTGGAACATGTGGTTTCTACTTAAACCACAGAAATGTGGGGATTTTTGAACTTCCAAAGAAACACAAAGGTTTATAAACTTTAAGAACATTGGTTTTTCAAAATATACAATGTCTTTTATTTATAAAAATAGGAATTTGGGGGCTTTTAAAAGATTGCTGTTCCTACTTCTGACATTGCCAGTCCTGCGGATGACCCACTACTATTATGGACTACTGCACTATATTGGAATATTTTGCTGAATTCACGCACCTACAATATTTAAATGGCAATGGAATACCCTTCTCTGACAAAACTAAACAAAAAAAGGGGGTACAAATGAATGACCATTTTGTATCTGAATATGCAAAATAGGATAGATATACAGCTAAATTCTCTTAAATGAATAGGAAGATTTGTTCTAATAGTGTTTGTGGATAGGATGTCATGTCTGCATCTGGTATGATGAATAACCACTAAGACAACAATGTACAATGTATTTATTATTGAAATTGTCCTACTGATCGGTTTTGAAACTGTCTCATTGCTATTTGTTTCTCAATAAAATTATTTTTAAAAAAGATTGCTGTTTCTACTAGTGAGTAAATATGAGATATGGCTTTCTAAAAAAGGAAGAAGAAAGTCAAAAAGAAAATCTCAAGTTTTAATGATTTCATTTGTGAGAAGAATAAAACCCCACAATATCAAAAAATTATCTCAACAAAACATCCAAATTTAATGGCACAGGGTAACAGGATAAATCCTGAGGGGACTTGACTGACCTTATCAGATACAAAAAATACATTTCTTGTTATATAGGTCTTGTTTTATCTTGGTCTTAACAATACAGCAGAAATGTATAAAAACGAGTTATAAAAAGTAAAGCCATATTAATATGCTGAGCTGTGAAAGGCTCAAGTCAACAACTTCTGACATTGCCAGTACTATGGATAACCCACTACTATTATGGACTACTGGACTATATTGTCTTATTTTGCTGAATTCACACACCCATTACCATTACCATATTTAAATGGTAATGAAATACCCATCTCTAACAAAACTAAACAAAAAAAGGGGATACAAAGGAAGGACCATTTTGTATTTGTATATACAAATAGTTAGAATAGATATACAGCTACTTTTTCTTAATTCAATGAATGGAAAGATTTGTACTAATAGTATTTGGACAGGATATCATGTCTGCATCTTGTACTATGAATAACCACTAAGAGGATAACAATATGTAATGTATTAATTATTGAAACTGTCCTATTAATTGGTTTTAAAACTATCTCTTTGCTGTTTCTCAATAAAATTAATTTAAAAACCAAATTTAATGGCTACATCTCCTAAAATACAGGACAAGACAAGTTAGACAAATATTTTTTGAGGCTTTGTGTATAGGATGAGAAAGCAGCAGGTACTGCCCTATGTGAAGAACAAGACAACCGTAACAGACTTTGAGCCCCATTACAATACATTTCCAATGTCAAAGATGATTTTCTGTAGTGGTACAGGATGCAGGGGACCCAGGCCAGAGCCCTGCTTGCTGTCATGTCTGCGCTGCTTGGTCTTCTACAAGGAGAGATCTTCTTTCTCAGTTCCCCAGCTCCAACCATCACTGCTGTCTGACTTCCACACTTGGCTTCCCCCTGGAGCTTCACATCTTTGATGTGTGTGTGCTGATTCTTACATTTGTGTATTTTGACATTCTTCATTTCCAACAGCTGTGGGCTAAACACTTGCAGGCAGCAAGTGGTTTCACTCTCCAAGCTGCTAGGATGCTTGCCAAGAGTTTAATGTTTGCTTGTCCTGTATGTAAGACCTTTAAAAATGCCTCTGGTTGGCTTTTGTCTGACCTCAGTGTTCCCTCTGTTACAGAAATTGTGGCCACTGACTATGATACTATGCTGAAATGTTGTTCATGGGGTTTAATTTCTCTCTTTTAAAAATTGAACATAGAATGCTTCCATTTTTCTTGGTTATCAATAGGATCAACTCGTATGTGTAATTCCTATACTCATCAAATTTATATCAGGAGAGCATCTGGGCCACACCTTTCCTTTTAGGTGAGTAGTTTCTAGGAATTGCTAATGCACCACCCTTGAATGGAAAATGCATCAAGATTTAAATTACATTGAATCTCTGGAACACGTGTCATGACAGTTGTGACGTTTATGTGTTCTTGCCTGTTGTCTTCTCACCTGACCTGGTATTTACTGTGCATTCAGAGCATATTTGTGGAAAGAATGAATGAGGGAATCCAATGGGGAAAAATGATAAATGATTTAATTCAATGCAGAATGGATGAACAGAACCCTTTCTTGGCTCCTCATTGCTTAAGTGGAAGAAAGCAAAGCATCACAAATTATCTGAACCACAGTTTCTTTATTCATGAAATCAATATTGACAACCTCTACCATACGCTTCACCCTACCTCATGGGTTGTGGTGAGGGGTGCTCTGTTCTGTGCACCTGTGCTGGGCGGGCTCATGGTCGGAAAGAAAGCTCCTGGTGGAAACTTCTCAACACTATCTGGTGTCCAAACATAGTGAACGATACATGTACAATCTGTAGGCAATACTATTGATGGCAATATGAGTTTAGATGTAATATTAGTCTTCCTCCCTCTATCCTGCTTCCCTTTTCTCATTTCTTCTATTTCTGCCTTCATTTTCATTGCCACATCATGGGTCTTATGATTCATTCATGGCTCCCATGAATAAAATGCACTTGAAAAACAAAGAAGAAATAAGGCATTTACTGGCTTTTCCATACTTCAAGTACAATGCTTCCTTTATGCGTTCCTATATGGGAAAACTTAGGTATAATGGCTTCAATAGTGCAACTGTAATTTTGTTAGTTGTCACCTTAGTTATGATTACTAATGTGATGCTCTGTAAAATGAATTTTAAAACAATTTGTTGTGTATAATCGCATATCTTAAGTAGCTGGTGATATTCTGGGACGAATTTTATTTTGTCTATTCTTAAATAACTCAAAGTGCTAGAAATTCTATTACATTCCCAGACTTTCTATATTTTAATGATTCTCACTGTTACTGGTTTTCTGGTTGCTTGGATATTTCCCAGTCATGTTTTTCTCAATAGCTCTTTCTTAATTCACTTAAGAGAAGATGTTTGAGCAATAAATCTCTTGGCCTCATGTTACAGCTTTTTTATTGCCATTTAATCCCAAGTGCAAAGGCCATGTATTTGTCCTGTTGATTTTCTAAAAGTTCTATGCCTCACTGCAGCATCCTGGTTTGCTCAGTATCTCTGTACCTGGATGAGAAGAGATTGCAAAGATCCATCCACATAACAGAAATGGATGCAGCTCTGAGTTGGGAAAGAGAATGTGGGAAGGAAAGGCCCATGGCTTTCTTTCGAACACTGATGAAAATGTCTTGCAGGCCTGGCTTACCACATGTGGTTTAGTTTAAATTGTAAAGATAATTTGATTTTTAAATGCTGGCTTTATTTAATCATTTACTATGTTTAGGGAGATTAAAAGAGAATAAAGACATAGGAAGAAATATATGGAAAAAGAAAGAGAGAAATTGCCAGCAGGGAAACAAGCCAGCTCTTGTGAAGCTGTGGTGCCTCTGGCTAGTCTGAGCAGACAGAGATGCAGTGATGAAAGACGCTCATAAACAGGGTCTCTTGAGGGACCCTCCTCTTCTGTTTTCCTTCCTAGTCTCCATTGTTCTCCCAACTTTGCCTCCCTCCTTTGCTTCCAACCTCTTCTTTCCCTCTCAATGTCCTTTTTCCTTCACTTCCACGGCTATTTGCTCATTTCTGCGCATGGTACACCTCTCCATGTGGACAATGGAGACAACACAGACACGATAACACACATAGAGCCATTCCTCTATGTAGGTAAGCAGAGATGGAGCAAATCATCATACAAACCAATGGATGACACATTCTGGTGATGCCACAACAGAGGGGATGATGGGTGAATCTAACAGGGAAAACAACTGAGACCAGTGGCCAGCACAGATTTCTTTGAAGAAATACAGTATTTAAACGGAGCCTTGAAGCACTAGGAGAAGTTATTCAGGGCTAAGATGTGGTGTGTGTGTGTGTGTGTGTGTGTGTGTGTGTGTTTCCAGATGGGCAGAGAAGGTTTTGAGTCCAGGCAAAATGAAAGCTGGTGCAGAGACCCTGAGAGAGGAGATTTGAATGTGCTGGACAAGCTGAAAGGAGGCCAGATCTGCTGAGAATCCAGTAAGATGAGAGCAGGGCAGTAAGGGCAGTGAAAGGGAGACAGCACAGGTAGAGTCTTATGGGCTGTGTCTGTCATTTGGAGATCATCTAGACCATCTCTGGAGTTCATGGAGAAACACAGAGTAACAGCTTGAGCTGCGCTGTCATAAGGAGAGTTTTAGTTTTAAGTAGACTTTTCCAACCAGGTGTGGTGGGAGGCTGAGGCAAAGGAATTCTAAGTTTCAGTCTTGCCTGGAAAATTTCATGACTTAAAAAATGGCTGGGGATGCAATTTATTGCAAAGATCTGGGTTCAGTCCTTAGAAGACTAAAGTGAAGAAGAAGAAGGGGATAAGGAGGTAGAAGAAGAGGAAGAAAAGGAAGATGGAGGAGAAGGAGGGTAGAGGAGCAAAAGGAGGAAAGAGAAAGAAAAGGGAGGAGGAAGAAGAAGAGGAAAGGGATAATAAGGAGGTAGAGAAAGAGGAAGAAAAGGAAAAAAAGAAGAAGAAAAAGAAAGGAGGAGGAGAAAAAGGCGAGAAAGGGAAAAAAGGGAGGGGGAAAGAAGAGGGGGATTTTTTTTTTTTTTTGAGGGGGAATTTTCTTACCACTCCTTAGAGAATGAATTGCAGTGAGGAATTCTGCAATGCAATCTACCAAAGGAGAGCTGTAAGCATAACAGTAGGTGTCAACTGTTAAAGCTTGAATCCGAGCCCTACACCATATAAGTGTTATAAAAGTAAACTACACTCTCAATGAATTCACTTGTTCACTGGTAAGAGTGATATAGGGAAGTGAAACTCCCAACCTGAAAGACACCTGGGGTAAATTTGTGTTCTCTGAAACAGAAGAATTTTAGGAACAATGGAGGTTAAGAGCAGAATATATTTTTTTGGAGGAAAGAAGCTCCTGTCTGAAAGAGGGAAAGAAGGGGGACCTGAGCAAGTTGCCAAGGAATCTGCCTTCTCAGGCCATTTTTATAGAGCAAAACCATGAGGTGATACATGTCTAAGGTGGAAAACATGGCAACTCACACAGGAGGTGGGACAAAACTATGGTCAACCAATAAGATTACATACAATTGGTTAGATAAAGTTGATTAAATCAGGATCAAATGGGCAAACAAGTCACGTAGCAAGTGGACATGAATACAGAACAAGGGTTCTTCCTATAGAGGAAAAGGTTAGTGACTCTTCCTGGCTCTTTCAAGGTGACTGATACCTATTTAGAATATCAGTCCCTGATGCCTATCCCTAGGGAGGTAGGTGGCTACATTTGTTTACTCTTTTGTCTTGAGGTCTGGCCCAAGGGCGGGCATGTCTGTCTTTCCCACAGTTGCAAGGTATCTTGGCTTCTATTGGGTCCTTTGAGGGCCCAGTCCTGTCTGACTGCCTATAATATTTCTATCTACCTCAGTTGTCTACAGCAAAATGTGGGTGATAATGACATCAATCCATGAAAGCCTTCATGAGGCCCAGCTTAGGGTGTCTGCTATGCAAGGAATGCTAGTATCCACCATTATTACTACGATTCCTCAATATTGCTCTTGTAAGACCCAATGTTGTAATTGGGAAAACTAAGCACAACTTTGTAAATGGGATGACATTTTAAATTATTCCTAGGAAAAGGTGCCCTTGTAAAGTTCTTTAATAAAGCCAACTAACAAATAAAAATACTCTGATATTGTTCTAGTTCATTTATAAGATGACTTGACACAGGTCATGCTGACAGAAGAGTCCTTAAACATAGGGAACCAGCTTAGTCTTTGTACTTGAATTCAACCCCAAAACTCTCACAATATCTCCTACCTGCAAAGTACTGCTATTATTTAAGGTAACTTAACTTTTTGATTGCAAGAAATGGGAAACCACTCAATCTCATGACCCCATGAGGCACTTAATTATTTTACATGACAAGAGATCCAAAGGTCTAGTGACTTGGGCTCCAGCTTTGCCTTTCTGGCTTCCTTGTGCCCTGCCTTGCTCTGGTATCAGCTTAATTCTCAGGCTGGTGTCAAGATGGCTGCTTTCATTCCACATGTCTAATCCAGGTAGACCGCATCTCTTGTAAGCAAAAGGATATGACTTCCTTGTGTCTCCTTTTAAGAGCAAAGAAATTTTTCACAGAAGCCCCTCAGCAAAACTCCTTCATGCCTCATGGACTATAAAGTTGACCCATTGTGGACCTGTTCATCGGCAATGCTGGGAACAGTCCTTGACTAGGAAAATGGCATCAGGTTGACAGACATGAGCTTCCTGTGGCCCACACCATAGACTCCCAGCCTCCTCTGAGGCACACAGGGGCTGGGAGAAAAGACTCTGGGGAAAAGTCATGATTGTATGAGGGAAAAAGAGAGAAGACATGTCCAACGGAAGGCAGCAAAGCCATTTGTAGGGAGGGTGCCCAACCACTGCCCTCAGGCTCACCATCCAGGGAGAGACTGACACCCAGAAAAATTAGCCCATCAACTTGAATGTGCTTACTAAATTAGAGTTATGATCAAAGGGTGTGGTAATGTGAGAAAAATGATTATTTTTTAGTTAGTTATAAAAAATTACATTAAAACACACATTGCATAAAACTTACCATCTTAACTATTTTAACATATATAGTTCAGTAATGTTAAGTATATTTATAGTGTAGTTTCTGGACTTTTTTTTTTCTTTCTTTCTTTCTTTCTTTTTTTTTTTTTTTTGTACCAGGAATTGAACTCATGACCTTGTGCTTGCCAAGTAGGCTCTGTGCTGCTGAGCTACATTCCTGGAACTTATTTACTCGGTAGTGTAATTATCTTCAGGAACTTTTTCTTGTGCAAAACTGAAAAGCTCTACACCCATTAGGCAACCTTCACAACTTTCCATTCCCTGCTCTGGCAAATAGCACCCTTCTTTCTGTCCCTACTCTAGACACATCACAGAAGTGGAATCATGTAGTGTGCGTCCTTCTCTGTCTTAGTTCATGTGGTGTACAGTTCTAGTGTCACCCCTGTGGTACCACAGGTCAGAATTGCATTCTTTTCCCACCTGAGTAATATTTCAGCATGTACACAGCTGATCTTCCATGTGTGTGGGTTCCAAATATTGTGGATTTAACCATCTGCAGAATCATAAATATTCAAAACCATATTGTGTCTGTATCAAGCAAATAAAAATGTTTTTCTTGTCATTGTTTTCTAAACAATGTGAATAAGGTAAATAGTTAAAGCAACTATTTACATTGCTTTAACATTGAATTGAATATAATAGTCAACCTGGAGATTATTTAAAATGTGCAGAAAATGTACATGGGTCACACAGAAACACTGGACCAGTTTATATGAGACTGGAGCATCATTAGATTTTGGTGTTCTGGGGCCCATTCCTCCTCTGGCACTAAGGGACAAAATCCCATTTTGTTTATCTCTTCATCCACCCATGACAACTTGGGTTGCTCTCATGGCTTGGCTACTGTTAGTAATGATACAGTGAACATAAGGTGTAAATCTCTTTTGGAGCCTGCATTCAGTTCTTTTGAGTTATACCCAAAAATGTAATTGTCAGATATGATTTTGAAATCTTGCATGGAAAACTGTGTTATTGTAAAATTAGTAGCTGATGGTGGATGCTTTGTGATATATATTTAGAACCTTGCAGCCCAATTTTAGGACTTGGCCCAGCAGCTGGATTAGCAGCCCCTGAGAAGGATTAGGTCTAAATCACCCCGGACCCTGTCCCTGTCCCTTGGATTCAAATCCACAGAAGATTCTAGAATCCCTGCTCATCATGGTCCCTCTGGAAGTTTACCACCAGGTATACCCTGCTGTCTTAGATTTCACCTTCATTCAGAACTTCCATTTCCTTTCCCTCTTGAGCTTGTGAATTATTTTCAGAGACTTGGATTGGAGTTGATATGTAATATCAGGGCTGCAGAGAGAAGTTTCTTTCTTTTTGCAACTTACTGTGACTTTCTTAGAGGCCGGAATTAAACCAGGAGGAATTAAAAATGAAGACCCATGTTGAGGTGACTGCTAATTAAATCTCATCTTGAAGATGATTACTTTAACGCAGCACCAAAACAACAAACAAACAGAGCATATTTCAGTTTTGATTGAGAAGGGTATGCAGAGGAAAACAGAAGTATGTGAAAAGAATTGCTAAGTGACAGATAAATAGGCTTAAGTTATTTAAACTGGCACCCAGTGCAACTTAAACAGTATGTTTTGCATCATCTAAATTTCTAAATACCTGGAGTATATTTGTAAACATGGCAATCTAACATGTTATTGAACGGCACATTCACATTCAAATTAGCATAAACCAGGATTTACCAGCTGATTGCACAGCATGAATGATAGTAACTAATTGTCAAGTCGGAAAAGTTGCACAGATAATGGCATTAATGCAATCGGCATGCCACAATATGACTTACAGTAGCAAATCTGCAAATTTTCAGCTTTCTGCCCAAGTCCCTACACAGAATAGAATGATTCCGGGTTAAGGCAGTGTGGGCCAAATGGGCCACTAGAAAGAAAAGGAAGGGTGAGAAGAAAGAATTGAGTTGGAGCTGGGTTTGAGGGGCTTATGAAACTTTTCTTCCCCCCATGCAAGCCTGCACCTCTTTTACAACAGGCATCAATGGGGCTCCCTGGCCTTTCAGCGCGGTACCTCTTAGAGGACGCAATTGTTCAGAGGTGTGGCTCATTTCAGTCATTAATCTCCACTGAATGGCGTCTGTGTTACCCATTCTGTCTTTGCCTGGAGCCCGCAGGCAGCTGGTCAGTGGAAAGTAACAATGACCACAGGAGGAGAATGGGGCAGGGGCTTTGCTGCAGACGCTGCGTCCCCAACGTTGACCTTGCCATTTCCCTCCCAGGGCAGCTTGGCCTCTCACAGCAGGAGCCTGGTTTCCCCAGTGACTGCCATTGTGGGCAAGGTGGCAACTACCTGTGGGATGTGTTCCCTCCTGGTGATACTTAGGCCCAACAGGCAATCACATTGAGTGGTGGAAACTGAGGTCAACTCGGATAAGACAGCAGAAGGCAAAACACAGGAAAACAAGCCCTCCTGGGGTTCGGAGAGAGATTCTGTGAAGGTGACCAGGGCCTGCTCCTGGCGGGTATGGGCTGCGATCTCATTCAGCCCTTGGGGGACACAGCTTTTTTTTCTGCCTCAGCCTGGCCTCTTTCATTTCCTCCATCCTCTGGGCAATAGCCTGAGAGAGGTTAGTGAGGACCTCTAGGGCTTTGGCCCCAAGCTTCTAGGTATAGCTAGCTAGCTATGAGCCTATTCATCTATCATCTGTATTTATCTATTTATATTATCTATTGCTATCTATTACTAGTATCTATTTTTCTATCATCCATATCAATCTATATCATCTATATTTATGTGCCAGTATAATTTATATCAAACTATACCATTTATATTGTTATCCTATCTTCTATGCCTATCTATATCATCTTTATTATTTCTATCTATCTATCTA
>NW_004524801.1:1423361-1447714 GCF_000260255.1 Octodon degus | reverse complement strand
TTTTTTTTTTTTTTTTGGCAATACTAGGGATTGAACTCAGGACCTTACGCTTACCAGGCAGGTGCTTATGCCACTGAGCTATCTTCCTGGCCCTATATATATCTTTATCTGTTGTCTACCTTTTTAGCTCTGTCATCTGGCTCTATTATCTATATCTATAGATATAACCTAGTAGATATCATTTATGTAACAGAGTGAACCATAGATCAGGTCATATACCGCAGGTAGCTTGCCTGAAAAAGTGGATAGTCATGGAAAAGAATGACTGAACTGAAAGTGTGGTCCAATAACAGTAAAGTGGAGGGGACTTAGGGGAAGATTTATACGATCTGAGGAGAAGCCAGAGTATGGAGGGGACTGACCAAGGCCTACTTGTTCAGATTCTTCTCCGAGGCCAGTGTCATCTGCAATATGAGTATTCATTTCCTCTGGGCTTAGGAAGGGACCTCCCACATGAAAGCTCGAAGGCTGCCTCAGGGCTCGGGGAGAAAGGGAGGAAAACGGTAAGGGCCTTGCTGCTTCTGCTGCTTTCTCAAATGCCATTTTTGGGGGACAGGGGTGATACATCCAGGTCTCATCCCAGACATTGAACATATCTTTTTGTTTTGTTTTTTTAGGGAAAGACTGTTTGTGGTTGCCCCCGTGATAATTATGATTATCAATAGCAGTTGCTGTTGCTGTTGCTGTTAGGAGAAGCTAGGGAACTGGAACTGGGTTTAGCAGCAGATTTGGGTAAAAATGTTGGCTGATTCTAAGCAATATACTTATCAACATCTCTTCTTATTAATCCCAGAAGCATGTTATTAATAACATGCTTTTTGGAAAAAGAAAAAAAGAAGATGTGCAGTTCCCAGAAGCTCTTTGTGCCCACCAATGCAGGGGCAAGTCTATTAATTCATTGGAACAAGATCAGTGCTTCTGAAAATTTCAAGTCCTAGGGAACAGACACCCACACCCCTCAGTGCGCCTGGCATCTTATGGCTTAAGAGTGAAGGCCGCGTGCTGCCAGCGCTGGATCAGGATGAAGAGTCTGACTCCCTGAGGACACCTTCATTTTGCCCGCCTCAAGCTTTCCTGTTCCATGAGAATAATTAACAGGTTTTTTGTTTCAATCATAGTCAAGATTTCTGCCACTCACCACCAAATTCATTGCTTATTGAAAAAGATTCTTTCTTAAGTAAATTATAGATATTTTTATTCCAGAGTAAGCATTAAAAGGGAAGGTGAGAGTTTACTCCTAAGGTTTCATCCATTCTGTGTTCATGCCCTTTGCTAAAGCATCTGGCTGTCCCTCGTGCTGGTGGAAGCACTATTTCTTCCTGATGCATTGATGTGAGGCTGGAGTGCATGACTTGTGGTCCATGGCATGCTAGTGGGCACAGCCAAAAGACACTCTCAGGGTGGTTGTGGGGTGGGGCTTCTCCTGCCCTGAGACCGTGTCTCATGCACAGTGTATGATTGAAAAATATGGTGAATAATTAGAAGTTTAAATATATTACACTAAAAGACACATGACATCAATCTTCCATACTTCAAACATGGTTACCCCATCATTTTTGCCACTTTTTGAAACATTTCTAGAAGTCCTTTATCATTGTGCTATTGTGGCTGTCTTGATATTCCTGAACTGATACAAAGTGTTTACCTTTCATGACCAATCTGACCTAAAGGAAGAGCAAGAAGTCATATGATGCCAGATGCAGTGAATAAGGTGAATGACGACACACTGTAATGCTTTAAGCAAGCTCACCTTCCATCGAATGTCAGTCAGCAGTGGCATCCACTGTATTTTTGACCATAATTTTCAAAGATATTCCCAAAGCAGGATTTCAAAACTGCATCATAAAGTTCCAAGAACAATGGGATAAGTGTGTTTGAAGCCAGGGTGACAATTTTGAGGGTAATTAATGGCAATGTGTCTTTTATCATGATAAATTTTTAAAATTTAAAACTTTATATATTTTAGTCATTCCATGTAGCTTTTGGGCCTGGACTAATGAAAGACAAAGAGAATAGTCCTGAACAACCAGAGAAAGAGAGGCAAAACTGAACATTCTTCACCTTGCTCACAACCTGAAGAAGAGCCACCCAGCTGAGCCCAGGCTTGGTCAGCGGATTTCAGACTAACTACTCACTGTGGCAGGAGAGCAGCTCCTTTGGAAGCTACTGTGATTGAGGGGTGCTTTATTTAGAAGTAACGTTGTAGCTGATCAATTAATGCGAACCACACTTATATGGTCTAATTTTTCAGTTAGCAATGTGTTAATTGAAAGGACATACACATTCTCCTGCAACCTGAGTTTTAAAGCTTGCACACTATTCCATTGTAGACAGTGTTGTAATTTTTTCAATTAATTTCATGTAATTGGGCAGTCAGGCATTTTCTAGTGTTTTGCTACTATAAACAAAACTCCAAAAGTATCTTTCTACAAATCTTCACTCATATTCCTGATGGTTTCCCTAGGATGAGTTCTTAGAAATAGTTCTATTATTTAAGTTCTGTAGTCCGTGAGATTTTGTTACAACAGCACAAAAACAATCAGATACCACTTAAATCTTTGCTGGGTAATTTCAAGTGTTTTATTGTTGGTGTTTCTTCTGTTGTTCTTTCACAGTCTTGGGAATCAAAGTCAGGGCCTGGAGCATGATAGACAAGCTCTACCACTGACTTGCACCCCAGCCGATTTTCAGATTTTAAATAGCTTCACTTGATTACTCAACCTTTCTTAGATAAACAGTTGGGTTTTCCAGGTAACACAATCAAGAGTGGTTCCTGCTGAGGTGCAGAGGTCACAGGGCTCACTCTTCCTCTGTCCTGTGCTCCTGAGCTTCCCCAGGTCCTGAGCCATCGCTCCCACTCATGAGCATCTCTGCTGTGTCTACAGAGGAGCATCTGCTCGCATCATGGCTGCCATGTTGCCCAGCTCTTGCAGCTGAGAGCCAGGGTCCCTGGTACCCAAATTCATGTGGTCTGCCACTTCCTTGTCCTGGTTACAACTCTCTTCTTTCCTTGTCACCCTTAGTATGTCTGCAGGCCCATAGGGACACACGGGAGCTCCTGTGTGCCTTCCGTGTTTGCATCTCTTCCTCAGACCCTGCCAGACTCTTTCCTAGGCATCACATTGCCCAAGGTAAGCCAGGTGGGAGAGGCTGCAGCCTCTAAATATGAGAGCATCCACCCTTCCCTGTTATCCCTCCCAGCCTTAGACGTGCAGCACTCACTCACCTGTCCTGGGAAGCTGCTCTCTCTGTGTAGCATAGGATAAGGTCAGACCGCAAGGTCCACTGACACTCAGGGATTCACACTCCTCTCCCTCTGTAGAAACCCTGTGAAGATAGTGCTGAATTGTTGCTTTTAAAAAAGTATCATCTTGGGGGCTGGTGAGATGGCTCAGTGGTTTAAAGCACCTAATTAGAACAAGCTTAGTCAAAGCACAAGGACCGCGGTTCAATCCCCCAGCACCACATGCCAGCCAGCGCCGCCCCCTGGTGGGCTGAGCTGGCCACACACACACACACACACACACACACATAAATAAATAAATAAATTTTTTAAAAAAGTATCATCTTCGAACAGGCTGGATTTCTAGTCTGTTCTGCTTCAAACAGGAAGCAGACTGTAGACATGAAGCCTGTGGACAAAATCTATTTTTTTCAGCCAGAGAAAAAGCGCAAAGGATAAAATTAACAATCTAGAGGATTTTCCGGAAACAAGCCCAGCAAACCCTAAGAAGGGGTGTACTGTACAGCTTCTTAGAAATGCTTCATGTTGTTAATCCCAGTTTTAATTTCTAGCCTTATTAAAGACTTAAGGCTTTATCTCCATTTATCCCCCCTGAAAAACCAGATACACGTAATGATCTTTATTTCTGTCATTTTCCCAGTGGTCACAGTGTCTGTGGGCTTAATCTTTTTTATTTCCACGTGGATTAATGAGGGCTGTGTGACTCTGTCTTTGTCCCTCCAATGAGTCCTGGGGACAAGCATCTGGAGGATTCAGCATCATTTCCCAGAGCTAAATGTTTGCTGTGTAGGTAAACGCCACAGTGGTGGGGTACGCACTGGGAAGCCGCCTTGCTGAAATGGACTGGAAAAGAATCCAGCAGAACCCGACAGCTGCTTGAATGTACCACCCATGGAGCTTGTCCAGGAGGCTTTGCCAACCACAAGCACCATGAGCAGAGCCACCAAACAGGGAAAGAAGAGCAATCATAGTAGAGATGTAGAGCCAAAAGTGATCTTAGAGATCATGCAGCCAAACAAAGCAGAACAAAACAAAATAGAAAACAAAACACTGAAGATGGGATGTGAGTCTCTAAAGAATGCAGAATGGGTTCATGAAAGAGATCTTCTCTTAGGGATGCACCTTTGACTGTAGTTTTGTGAAGTATTTGCAGCCTATATAATTTTTTGTTGCCTTGCTTGAGGGACAAATGCATAATTAAGGGGAAACAACTTTAGATTTCTGCCACAGGCTTGACTTGATGCTATGAAGATCAGCAATCTTGATGAATATATAGTTGGGGATAGTAATGTTATCTTTTTTCTTACCAAAATTTTATTTAAGCATATATCAAAAAGCATAAATGACTTATGATCTATTTTTTTTAAATTAACATTAAGCATTTGAATGAAGAAGTGGACAAAAAATTTTAAAGTAGGTAATTTATAAGGTATAAAGTCTATTCATGGTTATAGAATGAAGAGAAAGGGGAATTTTTAAAAGCTTTATTCTGGTTAATCATAATATATTTGCCACAGTAAAAATATCTAGATCATGGCATGGTGGCTGATGCTTGTAAATCCTAGCATTCTGAGGCTGAGGCAGGAGGATCCCAAGTTTCAGTCCAGTGTGGGTAAAACTGTAAGACTCTGTCTTAAAAAGGAAGTGGAGCAGTCTGGAGATGGGCAGCCTGGGGGTGGGCTCAATGCGAAGTTCCTCAGTTCAATCCCAAGAACCAACCAGCAGCACACTAACACCAAACACACAACCAAAAAGTCCTAATCTGGAATTTAAAAGACTCCCTACACCTTGTGTTTTCTGATTACTGGGGGCTGGGGTGTTGGCACTACCCATGGCACAGTCGAGGCTGTAGGAGAAAGTGGCATTTGCCTGTGTATGAAGCTGGTGTTAGTGATTCAGGGTTTCTCTAAGGCCAAAAAGTATAGTGGTGATACGGAGGTCAGATTTTACAACAGGCAACCTGTGCCGTAGGAAATAGAGATCACCAGAAAGGATTGCAGGTAGAGCCCTTCCCAAGTAGGAAGAAGCCAGCTCTCTGTTGGGTGGTTTTTTCTTGAGTCAGACTCAGGATAAATAGAGGGACAGGACTGAAGAGTGGGGAAGGGGAGCTTGCTCTGGAGATGAACAATGACAGCATTGGCAAAGCCTAAAAAGTGTTGCTTCACCTGTGTTTTGCAGGTGGGTGACACTCCAATCTCAACAGCTTTGCAAGATGAGAGCTTCATTGTCAAGAACTTGACCTTCAGTTTCAGATAAACATGGCTCAAATCACACCCTGCTCTTTGCTGCATATGTGGCTTGGGCCAGGTCACTCAACTTCTTTATGCCTCAGTTTCCTATACTGTAAAATGAGGATAATCAGACATGTGGTGAGATTGATGGTAATTATTTCTAATTATGACCCTATGAACAAATATATTTTAAGGTTGTTTTAAAATGAAGGTAATCATTTCCATATCATTGGGTTATTTTTTCCCTAAGAATTATCATGGCAGATTTAATCGGTTGGCTATTCTAATTCCTTAGGGAATTAAGGACAACTCCCTTCCATCTTTGCAGACATCAGATAAGGTCTTTCTCATCCACTTCCTCCTGCAGTTGCCCTGGAGGACTGGAGCCCTGGCCTTATTCTTCCTCCCATCCCAGGGGAATTTCCACTCTAGGCTTCCTTTGCTCTCAATTGGCGGCATGATCATTGCTGTCTACTTCCTGGAAATATGTAGAATGCTAGCATCGCTGTTCCAGTGGACATAGCAGACCATTGTGGCTTCTTAAGTTAAATACACCGTGACTCAGAAAAAATAATAGAAATTATCAGATAATATCTAGAAAAAGGGCAGCCATGGTCCTACACTTGAGTGGGTCTGACAGTGACTGGTATGTACACCCAGACCCACAGATACAAAAGAAAAGGAATATGCTCAAAGGGAACAGATGCTCAGAGGAAGAAAAGCCTATGTTATGAGAGAGACTGTAGATATGACCAGAGAGGAAAAGGAGAGAACAAAGATGCCCAGACACATGAAAATGTCTCTTAATATGTGGAAGGTTATCACTGGGAAAGTGGACTTAATGTGAATGACTTCAAGAGGAACACATCAAGTCAGTAGGTGAAAGCTCTAACATAAGGATCTGGGCTTTATTATAAAAAAGAATCATTCAAGGATGGAATTGGTTGTTTGGGAGATTGTAGAGTGAATTTTCCATACCTGAATGTAAGTTTTGACTAAATGGCTTCTTGACTGAGTGAAGAGAAAGAGCCAGGCATTAGAGCAGATGCCCATGCATTTCCCTGGCTCTTGGGGAAATGCTGGCCTCTGTCCTGCTTCTTATCCAAGCCCAGTACATTTCCAGGGGCAACTCAATCCCCTTCCACTGAGTTTCTTAGGGCTGCCTTAGCAAAGACCACAGACTCAAGGGCTGAAAACAATATTTGGGCTGGGCACATAGCTTGGTGGTCTAAGTTTTTGCCTGGTAACTGCAAGGACCCAGGTTCTATTCCTGGCACTGCATGACTTGCCAGCCCAGAACTCTGGCTGCACCATGCTGGCCCTGGAAACCAGATGTGCTGGCACATGCCTATAATCCCAGTGTTGGGGAGGTTGAGACAGGAGGATCACTGTAAGTCCGAGCTACATAGGGAGATTCTGTACCAAATAAATAAATAAATAAATAAATAAATAAATAAGTAAATATTCCCTCAGCATTCTGGAAGCCAGAAGTCTGAAATCAGTTGTCAACAGGGCTCTGAACCTGGCCTCTTCTAGCTCTTGGCATGCAGCTACATCATGCCCACCCTTGCCTCCATCTTCACCAAGCTGTCTTCCCCACCTAGGAAGACAACAGTTGTTGGACTTAAGGCCTACTGGAAATTCCAGCCCTTAACCTTTGAGGTCCTTAGTGAGTTGACTCTTCTAAGACCCTATTTGGAGATTTCATTTACAGGTAAGATCACATTCTGAGTTCTGGGTAAATGTAAATTTGAAGAAGGAGGATGATTCAATATGCTCCATAACTCCAATTTGAATTGTTTTCCAATTCCTTTACTTTTTTAAAAGATTTATTTTTATTAGTACATGTTTGCAGTACATAATGCTTACATTTAATGTAGAGAGTTGGTACATGTACATAATACATCTTAATTCTTATATTCCTCCCAATTCTTGGTACCCTTCCCATTTGCAAAAGCTTTATTTACATTTTTTGAGTTCTTTTTTTCCCAGTCCCTTTTCCTCCCCTTTCTTCTACTCATTCCATCTCTTGTTACCCCACTTGAAAAATATCTCCTTACTTCCTATTATTTACTTGTCTTCTATTTAATCTCTCTTTCTTGCCATATGTATAATCAAAATCAATGATTAAGTTCAGGTTGACCTTATGAGGAAATTTGATCTGGTTTGCCACCAATTTAGCTTGCAACCAAAATTGTGGAAAGAATGAAGTTCATGAAGTATATCTATATATCTATATCTGTATCTATAGCTATCTAAAGTTTATCTTTCTTTACGGCAGAGTATACTTCACAGTGCACAGGTGCCCCATTGTTTTCATGTGTTCATCTGTTGACTTCTTCTTCCTTTAATCAGAATTGTCCAATATAAGGCATTGTTCTTTCTTTTTCCAGAAATTTTCCAGAAACTCTTTGCAAACTAAGAGATCTCTTAGATTCTGAAGACTCTATTTGGGGCTGGGGATGTGACTCTGTGGTAGAGGAGGTGCTTAGCTTGCACAAAGCACTGGGTTCAAGTCCCAGAACCACTCCTAAACAGAGTCTATTTGAATGAGGATTCAATCTCAGGAGAAATTAGAAAGCTGCACATTTAAGTCTTGTTGAGTCCACCCAGGAAAAGATAAAATTGTGAATTGCTTGTGACAGGCTAGGCTGCAGGTGGGCAAGGTTCTTCCCCATGGCTTGCTGCTAGCAATGCCCTTACTTTAAAAAATCTATTAGTCTTTACTTTGAGGGAGTTCCTTTCTTCTTCTCATTACTCATGCAAATAACTGATGATTGAATATACACAGAAAGGCTAAAGGTGGCTTCTTTGTGGTCCTTTCTCATTTTTCTCCAGTATGGAAATAATTAAAGAGAAAATATCTCCTGAAATATGCAAATACTAGCTTGTGCATGTCTCAGTTACTTTTCTCTGATTGCTGGGACAAAAATACCTGATACTCAAAATTAAGGACAGGAGTAGAACTCACATCCATAATCCCAGCATTGGATCATGAATTAATAACAAACTCTAGAAGCCTGACCCATGTCTGCATGAGGCTCTGGGGGGACACCTAGACACAGACCATAATATTCTGCTGCTGGATTCCCAAAGACCCATGGACATCCCTTGATGCAAAAGGCATTTTAGTTCATCTCTAAGAGTTGCCAAAGTTCTAACAATTTCAGAATTTCTGATAAGTCCAAGTCCCAAGTCTCCTCTAAGATCTAGGGAGAACTCTTAGCTATGAGCCCCTGTACAAATGAAAAGTTAAACACTTCCAACATTCAATGACACAAGCAAAATATTATCATTTCAAAAGTTACAAATAAGGGAGTACAAAGCATTGGGATGAAAGCAAGTCCAAAATCCAACAGGACAAATATTATGCAACCACAACAATATGTAAGAAAAAGAGCATGACTGTCCCAATAAAATTAAAATTCCATATAATTTTTACATGTTATAAAACATTTCATTCATTTGACTTTTTCAACAATTAAAAAAAAGTAAATTCATAGCTAGTGGACCACCCTGTTTTTAATAGGCAGCAACCACTTAGGAGATCTCATAAAGTCTAAGGCACTACATGCAGAAGACAAGGATAGAAGTTTGCTTCAGCTGCATCCAAGAACCCCAAAACTACCAAGAACCCTCCTGCCTCATGTCTGGGCTTCTTTCCTTTTTCTTGATACAAGCTATAGTTTATCTCAGGTAGGGAGTATGATGGCCATTGAGTACCATTTCTCATAGATACAGGCATGGAGATTTATAAGCCAGCTCTCCGTATCACAGATCTGTACTTCCTGGGGTGAGGAAAAAATGTGGGAACAAACATCTAAGGCTGGTGGGTAGGGAGAAGGTAGGAACATGGTAGGTCCCATGGGAATTATAAGGATGTAGAGATACTTTCCAGATAAGTAGAAATTTGGAGTGGACCAACAATATCTGTTTCTCAGTGGTTCATAAAGTGTGTGTGCGTGTGTGTGTGCGTGTGTGTGTGTAGGAGCACCTTTGGGGGAGAGGTGAAAGGAAGAATGTATACATTATCACCAGATCCCAGGATGTGTTCTAATAGGACCTTAGAGAATGTGCTGACCTAATTATCACATAGATTATCTTCTGAGGACCCCTCAGTTTAATAACATCATCCTCCAAATGGTGTTTTTGGTGCAGTGGGAAGAGGTAGTGCTACGGTTTGGATCTAAAATCTACCTCCAAAGTCTCATGTATTTGGAAGGTGATTGAATCCATTGAAAAATTCATAGCTGAATATGCTATTAGGGGCTAGAGGCTGGTTTAAGGAGGTGGTCATAAGAGGGTGTGACCTGGAAGGGTGTATTCTTGTCCCCCCTCTCCTTCCTTCATGCTCTGATTCCTGGCTGCCATAGGGTGAGCAGCTGTCCTCTACCAGGCCCTTCTGCCATGCCGTTTCTGCCCTGGAATGGACTTTGGACGGAACCCACTGGAAACAGTAAGCCAAATAAATATCTCCTCCTTTAAATAGCTGGTATTTTGTCCCATGAGGGGAAAGCTGGCTAACACATGTGGTGACACCAGAGCTTTTATTCATGAACTTCATCATTCTTCCTCTCTTGGGCCCAGAAATGGATGAGCATCTTTCACTGGAATCCCTTTTGCATTGCCTGCCCGTTCCGTTGCTGTCTGTGTAGAGAAATGCTAGCCCTGCTCCTCTGTTCTCTAGAGGAAGTAGCTGCTCTTCCAGTGAAAGTTGAACCAATGATTTTCCAGTGAGATCCCAGCTGGAAGTCCTGCTCTCCCTTCTCCTTAGAAACAAAAACAACGGGAGGAGTCTGGGCACTGGGAAGTGCCAGCTGCACAGCTTTTCTCAGGAGGAAGCAGTGTGGACTCGGCTCTGCACAGCAGAAGCCAACGAGGAGCTGTGGAGCAGTTTATGCTAATCACGCTGTCTAAATCTGCAGTTCTTCTCTCCATCTTTAACAGTGGGGTGCTGTTTTGATTCCTCATTGAATGGCAAAAGGAAAATGAGATTTTTGGCACTTACTGGCAGAATACATGTCGCTATGCTCTCCCTCTACAAAGATTATCCATGGCCCCTTGGTCCAAGGCAATTTGGTAAAGAAGAAATCCAAAATAGTTAGATCGACTCATTCCAGAGCTGTCAGGTGCAGGAAGAGAGCTGAGGTCTGTGCGAAGGTGGAGGAAATGGCCTTCATGGCTGTGCAGTGCCAGGTCAAATATAACCTATGTTTGGTAAGTAGGCCATATGTGCCCCATTCTCGTTCTCATTCTCTCTCTCTCTCTCTCTCTCTCTCTCTCTCTCTCTCTCTCTCTCCTTCCCCCTCCATTTCTTTTCTTCCTTCCTCTTTTGGAATTTCTTTCCAATATTAACATCGTGATTCATTCAGCAAACATTAATAGAGGGCTTGCCCTGGGCCAACTATTCCATTAGGGGGCTGAGATGGGTAAGAAGAGTATAATGACTAAAGTATAATGATTGAAGGAGAAGTGGGGTCTAGGGAGATAACTGAACACATGAACCAGTCATTAGGGTACAGTAAGTACTAGAAGAGGGGAAGCCAATCAGGGTGGGCTTAGGAGGGGACATGACATTTTCTAGAGGCTCTGAGGGAGAAATAAGCTTTGTCAGATACAGAAAAAGAAAGGCTTCTCTGAGTGGGGAGAGAAGAACTAGATGAGAAGGTGCAATGCTACTGGGACGTTAGGGAATTGGAGAATAATTCCATGATATGAGACCTGGGGGAACTTGAAAGGTGATGACCTGAGGCAAGTCTGAGAGCCTGGACTGGAATCAGGCTGTCCGGGGTTCTTGGCACAGATTGTGTGACTGCTAATATCTGTTTAGAGGTGGGAAAGATTATCAAGCACACAATAGTAAAAGTGACAAGGATAATAAAATATTAGCCTTTACCCATTTTTGCTACATATCTACAAAGTATCAGGACAGAAATAAAGAATTGCACAAATTTAGGTATAGATTACATTATATTATGTCATATCCATCCATGTATGCATTTCTCTTATCTACCATCAGCCTTCTACCTATGTATCTATGGAGACACAGAGGGATAAAGTCTATAAAAATAGCAAGTGTGTGTGTGTGTGTGTGTGTGTGTGTGTGTGTGTCCTTTGATCTAGTGATCCCAACTCTTGGAACATTTCCTACAAATCAACATCCTCACATGAAATGACACACCTGAGGCTATTTCTTTAACACTGTTTATAAGTAAAGAGTTGCAAACCACCCAGCTACATATCAATCTTACTAGGGGACTGGTAAGTAGACTGAGGCCTCTCCACAGTGGAACTGTGGAGGGGCAGCGGTGCCATATGGACCCCTAGGAAACCAAACCTACGTTATGTTATAATGTGCAAAGGAGCAGAAGAAAGCACAATGTACATGGTGCACTGACTCTTGTGTTAAAAAATAATATGTATATATTTACTCCTATATATATATGCAGATACTTAGAAATACACCTCAAAAATTTGTTTATGTGTGAGTGTATGTGTGTTGGGAGGAAGTAAAAAGATGGGGACAGGAACATGTGAAATCTATGTGTCTATCTATCTATCTATCTATCTATCTATTTATCTATGCATATTCAGATTGAGCCTCCCTTTCTGAAATACTTCAGACCAGAAGTTGCAGACTTTGGGCTTCCTTCAGATTTTGGAATATTTCCATTTACACATTTCCACATCTAAACACAACATTCACTGAATCGCATATGCACTCCCTTATGCACATAACTGGAAGGGAATTTTAGACATTTTTAGGGCACCTACAGTTGCACTGTGATCATCACAGAAGTCAGGTGTGAATTTTCATTTACTGATCTATATTTATCTGCAGTTTTCACTCAATTTCTACCTTTTGCACTTGGGTTGGGCAAATAATTAGTTCCAGCAAATGACATATGGGCAGAAGAGAAGTGAACCTTGGCCAAGCTTAGACAATTGAGTATCTGCTTTATGTATATTTTTTTATTCCTGTTTCATGGCAATGTTGAAATCTACACATTTAAAAGAGTGACAAAAAGCAAGGAGTCTGGGACTGGGGAGATAGCTCAGTGGCATAAGCACCTGCCTGGCAAGAGCAAGGACCAGAATTTGATCCCCGATACCGCGTGCCATGCTGGCTCCCGAACCCAGGCACACCACCAACCCCCAAATCAGGCATAGGGGCACATGCCTATAATCTCAGCACTAGGGAGGCTGCAGGAGGATCATTGCAAGTCTGAACTGTGTATGCAGACCCTATATTAAAAATATAAAGATAAAAAAGAGGGAGTCTAAGTTCCTGAGGTTCTATTTGAAAGTTTCCCAGTCTAAAATGGATCGAGACATAATGTGATAGGATTAAATTACTGATGCTTGGGACTGGCCAAACAGCTCAGAGAATTAAAGTGCCTGTGCCTGCTGAGGCAGACGCAGCTGGGATTCAGGGTTCAGTCCCTGGCGTGCCATGATGCTGCCCTTCTCCCATGGTGCACTGAGAAGATAACTGAGACTGGGCATGGTGGTGCATGCCTGTAAGCTCAGCTCCTGGGAAGCTGAACGCAGGCAGATCACTGCAAGTTCAATCTACATAGTGAGACCCTGTAGACCCTGTCCTAAAATGCAAAGAACAAAACAAACAAACAAACAAACAAACAAAAACCTGATATTTGAGGGATGTTTGTTATTATAGCTGGTATAACCTAGCCTAACTAATACACTCTTATACCATCCCGCTGGGTCATAGCAGGCTTTCCGTCCTTAATGCTACTTATGGATGTTAGTGGGAAACAGGACTCAAAGAAGGAGCTGTCCCTGTGTGTGAAGCTTGACATTTCTTCTGCTTGTATAGATGAATGTTGGAAGGACTCTGTTTGTTGAGAAAAGTTTTCACAAATCCTTTGTCAGGAAAGTTGCAGGGAAAGGTGACCGTGAACTTGTGTTAAGGTGATGTTTTTATATTCCAATTAAACAACCTGATTTAATGATCGCAGGGCATGAAGACAACCAGAAACGGGCTTGGGTGTTCTGATCTCAGCAGCTCATCAGTGTTAATAGCTCCTTTGCTACATATGGATGCAAATCACCAATCTTATGCTTTTTATTTAACCTCTGTGGGCTAGCTTTTCTTCCTCCAAGATAATGTGACAATGTCACCAGTCACTGTCTCTAATTCCTGTAAGTTTATGTCTGTATTTTATGTTCTAGAGGGAAGAAAAAAAACCCTTACAGTTAGAGAGGAAAGTAATTTTTCGTGTTGCTAATAATCTATGTATTCATGAAATATGTGAGTTTCTGAATTGCTTTCAAAGATGCTGTGATTCAAAGTGAGGCGTTTGGTAAACTATAATGGAACATTGTAAGAAACAAGAAATTAAAAGGGAGTTGGAGGCTTTTTATATATTTTAAGTTTAGAAACTATTAGGGCTCTGCATCATTATAACTAAACTTTCACCTGCTACAAATTTCCTTCTTTGTTCCAAAGGCTATTGTTTGTTTGAACAGAGAGGAAAGGGAGCCGCCAGAGGCCTTTTAGACAGTGCAAATGAGATCAACAATCGGCCAGGTCGTGAGTGTTAATGAGAGAAAGAAATTCTGCTGTCAGAGAGGGACTTGGCTACAGTGACTTTACCTTGGATTTAAAAGGGGTTCAGTTGGTCACTAGTGGGCATAAGGAAAATGATTACTTTAAAAAATAAATATTGAGTGATTATTCTAGATAATGACCACACATTAGGATCTTCTGTTATGACTTAAGCTTCACTTTTTAGCAATCATATCATACTTAGAATTTCTAGATTTTAATATGTATTTTGAAATATATATACATTTTGAAAAATATGTAGTATTTATACCAATACATATAAATTTCGTGTAAGAAGAGGAAAGTGCTGTCCTTTCTTCATCTATTGACTCACTAAAGTAATGCTTATTAATTAACTTGCATGACTCTTAATGTATAGTTTTTATAACTCATACTATCTCATTTTATGTTGAGGACAACTGTACAGGCCTGGGATTATTATTCCCATTTTTTGGAGGAGGAAACTGAGGTGCAGAGAATGGCATTGGCTACTGAGAAGCCAGAAAATCTGGGAAGCTGATGGGTCCTCAGACAATGTGGCTTCCTTTTTTCCATACCATTCACCCCTCTCATGCATGAAGGTCATTACTCTTCCTCTTGTGCTGAAGTTATTTGTCAGATTTTTTGGTTTTCATTAGACTCCAAGATCTTTGAGGATGAGGGCAAAATCCTGCTTTTCTTTATTTCTAACCATATTCTTTTTTATGTTTCTAATAACTTAACATTGATGGTATTGACAAATGAATAAATAAGTATATAGATGACCTAAAATGAGTGCCACACAAACAAAACTTTTGGCAGCACTAGAGATTGAACCCAAGCTTCTTGTATGCTAGTAGGTGCTCTACCCTAGAGCTACATCCCAAGCTTAAATATTGCCTGGTTTCTCTTATATGAGAAATTCAAAATATAAATAAACTAGAGGCAGAAAAAAAAAGATAGAGGAAACAGAGTGCTCTTTTACAAATAGGAAGGGGACCAAGGGATGGAGGGAGAAGAGAAATTTGTGTCACATGTGCCAACTCCCCACAATGGGTGGAATTACTGTGTATTGCACACATGCATGAATAAAAATCAAAACAAAGAATTCTCATTTTAAATCCTTGATTATGACATGGCTTCTCTCTTGTAGTTCAAATGTGGCTTGTCCCCTCTAAAACTCATGATGAAATTTGATTACCAGTGTAGGTGCATTGAGGGGTTGTGGAGATTGTTCAAAGTTGGTTACTTCATTAAGAGATGCTACTACTTTTCACATGGGAGAGGTTCATCCCAGCACAAGGAAATCCTAAATAATGATATGGATAGTAATAAAGTGTTTCCAGCCCCCTTTGCCTCTCCTCTTGCCATAATGTACTTGCACCTTCCACCATGTTATGATGGTATGACCTGATGCAACAGGAGGCCCTCACCAGAAGCCAAGCACATGTTGACACCATACTCTTGGACTTCCAAGTCTCTGACATGGTGAGCAAAATAAACCTCTCTTCTCTATAAATCATCCAGTCCCAAGTTTTTGTCATTGCAATAGAAAATAGACTAATACAGCTGTCATCTTCTCCTGAATTACATACAACAAGTGAACACCACATACAAACCACAAGCATGAGTGAGGTTAGGGATATCATCTTTCAAGTACCTCGTGGTACTCTCTAGAGTGAGGTCAGACACGATGGACCTTAGAACCTCCCCTGAGAGAGAGCTAGAAGCCTCATTAGGGTTACTGAAGAATAGACTTCTTGTTGGAATGGGAAAATAGAGGTCCCTCTGGGTAATGAACATTTTCTTTCTTGAGAACATAATATCTCTCTCCAGAGAAAGTGGTCCAGGAGAGACAGACCCAGGTGATAGGGGAAACTAGTTTCTGACATAGTTCTGCTATGGGGTTGGGAAGTGGGTCCTGTATCTATACTCCAACCAAATAGTGAAAAGGAGCAATTACTCACCTCTGCCTATTTTAGGGCTTCATGACAGCTATAGAAGGTAGATCTCCCACAGACTGACATGCAGATGAGACTCAGGGCTGAGGAATCATTGACGAGAAATAGAGGAATGGGTAAAAGCAGTGACGTATTTATATGCAATGGAGTATTGCTTTGCCATAAAGAAAGATAAATGAATAATTGGTAGGAAAAAGGATGCATGTAGACACCACAATGTTGTATGAAATTAGTTCAACATATGTTTCCCTATTGTATGATTTCTCTTCTGTAAGAAACTTGAAATACAGTATAAATAAAGAGCAAAATAAAAGATAGATAATGGGAAATAGGGAGGTAGCTCTTTTGCAAAAGGGAAGGATACCAAGAGATGGAGGCGGGAGAGGGAAATGGGATGAGAAAATTGCCATGTGTTGTGTCCATGTACTGACTCCCCACAGGGAGTGTGCTGCAAACATGCACTGGTAAAGCAGTGAAAAAAGTCATCTACTGAAAATGCATGAATAAAGTTATTACCAGGTAAGTGAAAACTTTATTAGGTGACTATTTGAAGAAGAACAAGGTATTCAATAGTCTAAAAGTGCCTCCTCAAAGGTTATCAATTACTTATGAAAGAAATCATAATAATTAGAGCCAAAAGGCACAGAAGACTCTAGCCAAAGATCAAAGCTGACACCCCCAGCTCCTGGTACAATGTATGTGGAAGGATGCAGATCACTAATTCAGTTCTCCTGTGACATATCCAACTAAAGCCAACCAGCTCCAACACACTTCATGGAATGTTCTACAAAGCCAGTAATCTACACTTGTCAAAAACACTGATGTCATGAAAGCCACAGAAAGGCCAAGGGACTTGTTCAGATTAACAGAGGCTAAAAGGAGATGGAAATAAAATGCAGTCTATGGTCATGAGTTTAGATTAGGGGAAATTTTTGAAACAGAACATTTTCAATATAATTAGCAAAATTTGATTGTGGCCTATATTAGATAATAGTATTGTACCAGTGTTAATTTTTTCTGAATTTAGTTAGGCAGTTAAAATTTTGCTGAGGTTGAATTTCAAATAGTTTAGAAAAAGTGGGAAAGTAAAATTCAGATGAAAATGAGAGAGACAGACAAGAAAGACAGAGGCAGAGACAGAAAGAGAAAGCATGAATTATGAAGGTGATGTAGAAAAATCCTAACAACTGGTCAACCTGAAAATTTATTTATATGGTGGGGATTTTGTACTATTACTCAGTGCTTCCAGAAATTTGAAATTACTTCAAAGTAAACAACATGAAAAAAAAAAAAAAGAATTGGTGTTGACAGACTTGAGCAGCCAGAGGAAATGGAGAGGGACAGAAGCCACCATGTCAAGTGGAAAAAAAAGAAACCAGCAAGCAAGTCCATCTGCCCACTGGGGCCTGGATCAGGTCTGAGCTGGGGCTGAGGGCAAGGGCAAGTTCCTTTTCCAGGGTGGAACTGTGAGCAGCATCTGCTGTGACTGTCTTGATACTAGAAATGGGGCTGCTGGAGTCTGCAGGAACTTTTACCCCAGGGCAGGAGAAGAGAAATGCCACTAACTAGTTCAAGTAAGTAGCAAAATGCCAAAAATAAAGCTGCATTTCTTCTTATCAGAGGTACTGCGGATTGGACCCAGGAGTGTGCACAACCTATGCAAATGCTCTACCCCTGACCACACCCCAGCCCAGATTGTACCCTTAGTCACATCCTGTGAGTTGAGTCTTCTCTCTGCTTCTGGCCGAGAAGAAGGAGGTGACTTCAGTCACGGGAGGCTGCTGTTTCTTTGCATTTTCATACTGTCTTCCCAGTGGTTATCCATTGTACAAGATGCAGACATGCTATCTCACCCAAAATCACTACTAGAACAAATGTGTTGATTATTGGAACTGTCCTACTGCTTTGATTTGAAGCTGTCTCATTGTCATTTGTTTCTCAATAAAATTATGGGGAAAAATTAAAAAAAAAAATTAATGCATTTTCATCACATCCTGACTTTCAGAAGCCTGCTTTCAACAAAGTTCTCTCACCCGCTGCAAACAACTAGGGCAGTGCCCTATAAAACCAGATTAGCTCCTCATGTGACAGCCCTCACAGAGCTGCCTAAGAATGAGGTGTTGACTATAGCAGGGAGGCAGAGGCACAGGGGGCCAGAGGCTGACCAGCTGCCAGAAGAGGATGAGGAATGAGACGCCAGAGGCACTTTCCGATGTCCTACCTGGGTTTCTCAGTTAGCCATTGCCCTCACAGCAGGCATCTCTAAGACCCTCAGAAGAAGTCAGCTGACTCTCAGAGTTTCACAGTTACCATGACATGGAGACTGTCCACATTGTCTTGGATTTGTGCTTTATTTGGTGCTGCACTGGGTGTAACCTGAGTAACTATCATGTCACAGCATTCCATAGATGACCTGTGTGCCATGTCCTCTTGATAAGAGAGGCATTCTTGGGCAATTAAAATTGATGAGCAATTAATTATTGGGGTGATAGATAAGAAGGCAAGGTAAGAGAAATGGGGAATGGAAGAAGAGAAAAAGGTAAAAAGGGATGGAGGGAGGGAAGAAGAAAGGAAAGAAGCAAAGACAGAAAGAAGAGGCCTTAATTCATTGCATTTACATGTTTCTGTTGTATTATGACCAACTCCAAGTATAACATAATTTCACTACACATGTAGTTGGAAAGTGATGTACATAATTGGCTCTTATGAGCCAGTAACAGCAAGCTCTAGCACACACTCATAGTAACCAAATCATCAAATTCCCTGTGACCAGCTGCTCCCTGGTCATTAGACCCTGCTCCTAGAACCCATTATTGTATAGTCAGGGGTTCAGCAGGAAATAGATAGCCCACACAAGGGAGCAAATTGAGGGAACTTTAACAATTATTTACAAACAGTGAATAAATAGTGGGTTAGGAATAGCAAAATCATGAAGGGCAATGATATCATAGTTGCCTCTGGAATCTGGGGCAGAGAGGTAGCCACCTGATGGGACTGGTGCTTTGCTCAAGAGATGAAGCAAGCCTAAAGCAGGCCTTCAGGAGGAGATTTCATTTTTTGGTCCTCCAAGTGATGGTTGTTCCTTATGGGTAGGGAGACACCAATTGCCTAGAATTATCCTGGTTTCAGCACCCAAAGATCTGCATCCTGGAAAGTCAGTTTGGTGATTGGTGTGGAAGGTTGGGGGAAGAGTCAAAAATCTATGGGGTGGTCCAAACAACAGGGGAGGCACATAGTCAGGTTTTTGGTGTACAGCACACGTAACCCACCTCCACAGCTACAGTATCTATCTCTGGCTGCTGAGATTGGCAACCACAGCCTGCACTTCTCAAGAGTGGATCATGGGGCCGGGGAAGTGGTTCAGTGGAATAAGCGCTTCCCTGGCAAGCTCAAGGGTCTGAGTTCAAACCCCAATTCAGCAAAAAAAAAAAAAGAATAAATCATCCACTGTGGCCCTATTCTAGGTGATGCCTCTGTGTGTGCAACACTTTGTGAACACACTTTGTGAATTAACTGTGGTATTTGCATCAAGGCAGTGCTTGTTTAAATTTTATTTTACTTTTTTTTTTACAATTCACTGTACACATTTTATTTACAGTTTTGTACACTGTCTTAATATGAATGGGACCGCTTTTCTACTTGAGCCATTTTTAATCAAAGCAAAATAACCTAAGTAATACAAAGTATTAAAATACAGCATAAAGATACAAAAACAGACATTCTACTTCTAGCTAGGGATGTAATCATGATGTTACATTTTTTATAATCCACAATTGTATTTAGGCAATCATACAAACATAGATCACTGATTTGAATGAAATGCACAAATTTGTAGCAAAGCTTTGTAGTTATAAAAAAATACCAAATAACATACAAAATTAATGTTTATTCTACCCTTGTGTTATACTCCTGGATCCTTTACCAATGTTACATGAGGAAAAACCAAAAGCAAAGCAAATGAAAACCTGAAATCAGAATCACTAATGTTATCAAGTAGGGAAACAAATAAATTAAAAGCTAGCAGCCACCAGCAAAGGTACAGCAAAGATAAGGCTGTAAAAAGAAACAAAGAAAATTGCTAGAAAACTATATGCACCATACTCTTTCAAACCAGCAAAATATGCTCCTCCATACAACAGAACATAACATTTTTTTCCTGTTACAGAAACACAAGCTCTTTTTTGAATATTGTGAACACGTAAAATGTGTTTGTCATGGTATTTGTACTAAACTACTACAGAGCGAACCAGGAACACATTTATGGATTCTGGGGATGATGTGTATTGTAATACTTTGATTGGGATAGTAGATACTCTAGAGGGAAAAAAACCACAGAGGTACAAGACAAAGGCGAATGAGACTTCTCTTATATCTTAGCAACATTTAGATGGAATCAAATTTAAATGCAGTCCACTCTGCTTTATTTAAATTTTAACATAGTGGAATAGTGTGGTCATATTTTCTTAGAGTTCAGATAATTTTTTTTAAAAAAAGCCCTCACAATGATTGTCTAATAATGCCAACAAGAGCAGCCAAGATACTACTGAAAAAGTTTAGCTTTCTATGCTATTTTAATGCCCAATAGAAAGACATATTAATTTGACAAGACAAGTAACCTGGGGAGAGAGAGTATTGTACAGCATGCAGAAAATACTTTTAAATTGGACAAGATGAGAAAGGGGGTGTGGAAATGTATGTAGAGACAAAATCTCCTGATTTGAGGTTGGACAGCTAAGTGTTTCCAAGTCAATCAAAAAGTTTTGCTTTCCAAAAGATGTTGAGTCGAAGTAGCTGCTGAGAAAAATTCACAAATGACATCATTCACTTAACCGCTTAATAGTAGCAGTAAAGTCACATTTTCTGATTCAGACATTGCAACTAAAATGTCTTGCAGATGACCCCAAAGAGAAAATTTTGATGAGATGGGCTGGTCACTACACAGTCAAATTGATTTTTAAAAATCCCTTAAACAATAAGCATGCTTCCTGCAGCATCCAAATATGGCAACAAAAATGTTCTTAGCTCTTAGGTACTTGATTTGATTTAAGAACTGGAGTTTCAAGTCATCTTGATTTCAATGAAGAATTGAATAAGAGTACAGAAAATGTAAACCAAAAGATTGCTGGTACCTTGTACAAATAAAAATTAGACTTTGTGAATCTACCTACACATTTAGCTGATAGTGCAAACATAGATTCAGGCAAGTTCTTTTCAGCTACCAACTACTTACTGAAGAAAATGAAGTGATTTTGTAGGGATTCATTGGTGTCTCAATGTAATCCATTGTACCCCAGGGAGAATGGCGGCAGGAATGAGGAAAATATAGACCAAAATACAAGAGCTAGGTCAGGTAGTCGCTTGTAGCCTGATTGGCAAAACGACCCCCCAGAACAACAGTAGGGGCTTTTATTGATACTTTCGAAAAGTTAGAAACACATGACCCAAGGTTGCCTAGTGACTAATAGCTGACATTAATAGCTGACTCAAGATGCTCCTGCCTCAGCCTCTCAGGACCTGAGATTACAGGCATGTACCACTACACCTGTTTTAAATGGGACTTGTAGTTCTCTAGAAATGGAGGGAACAGGCCTTTTGACACTTGTGCCTATAAGACAGCTGTTATTGTTGACTGCCAGGGAGAAGATGCTAAAATGTCAATCTGTTGCAAAAATTCTATTTTTAAAGTTGAGACAAGGAATACACTAAGGATGAAAATGAAGAACATGGTTATAGCAACTGATGTGTCTTTCTCCAAAGGTGTTCAGATGTGGCAGAATCTAGAGTGTGTGACGCTGGGATCAAGGGTGTGTGATTAGTAAATCTGTCCACTGGGTGGTTTGGTGTAGATCTGGCTAGGATTCAGGGTGTGAGTGCTACACCTACCCTAGGCCTGCATTCAAGAGAAGGGACAGAAAGAATCTTGTCTCTTGTTCCTTTGTTTTGCTGTTTTCTGCAGCTGTGAGCTGTTGTCCCTCTGCCACGTGCCACCTTCCTCAGAGCCAGGATTGCATCCTGTATGAACTATGAGGGAAATAAGCTTTTTCCCCTTTAATTTTGGATTTCGGGCATTTTGTCTCAACAATGAGAGACAAGTAACTAGGATAGACTGTCTTCAAATTTAAAGAAACAAAAAAGAAAGATGAGTAAGAGTGAGAGAAATCATCAGGAAAGAGTTACAGGATTTTCATGATGTATTTATCAATTTGGCAATTTTTTTTTGTAATCCAATTTAAGGCTTCACAAACTAAAATGATCCCTTTGGGGTTTTTCTCCTCCTCCTCCTCCTCCCCCCTTTCTCTTCCTCCTCCCCCTCCTCTTCCTTCTCCTCCTCTTCTGCCTTCTTTTTCTCTTTCTTTGTGACACTGGGTCCTCACTCCAAGCTGTATTTCCAGCCCTGATTCAAGTTTTAATTTGAAGACAGAGTCTCACCACCTCACTATGTTTCCTGGGCTGGACTCAAACTTGCAATCTTCTTGCCTCAACTTTTCAGAAAGTTTGGATTATGGGTATAAAGCACCACTCCTGGCATGACCTCTGTCTTCTAAAACCATTAACCCTGAGGAAGAGAGGACTAATTTAAAGACATAGACCTTGACTTACATGACTTTTTGGATTCTGAGGTGGTATGAATGTGTACCCATATCGACACCCAGTCTGTTTTTCTTTTTGGTTCAAGATTCATTGAATTCCATATGATATTCAACACTTTGTTGTAAATAAGCTTTGTGTCAGATGATCTGCCTAACTGTAGTGAGTGAAAGTGTACATGTTTACAGTGGGCTGGGCTGAGCCAGGGGACTCAGTAGTTTAGATGTATTAAATATACTTTTGACTTAGAATATTTTTAGTGTGCAACGGGTTTGTAGGGATAGACTACCCTTGTATGTTGAGGTGCATCTGTGTCATTCAGTGTGCTTCAGAGAATAAGGGATGGCCACTGTGACCAACCGCATAGCTGTGCCAACAATCCAGCAGCATCTGAGAAATGCTGATTTCCATGATGGAATTACAGTCTTTCTTTTCTTCCTAATCTCTGTTCCAGAAATGGTGACACTTTGGTTATCTTAAAAATGTCAGTCAAATGCACCTTCTGACATACTTGCATCCAGAAGTGTGTACACAACCTGGGGTTAAATTTTCTCATCTATAAAAGAAAAACAGAGTGCTGATTTGCTGGGAGATTAAGTGTGTGAGATCTGAAAGTGTCTTGAAAAACTGTGATAGATCATTTCCTGGCATTTCTGTCTTCTATCATTCAGGCCACTGGAGCCTTCCAAAAAATAGTAATTCTTTCAAGCTGAGTATTTAATTCTAACCAAACAGTAATAACCACTGTCATGACCACAGATACGCACTGAGGGCTGACTGTGTGCCAGAATCTATGGGAAGTGTTTTACTTGAATTATTTTATTTAATCTTCAGAACAACCTTAGGAAGTTATACCACTGATGCATTTTGCAGATATGAGGCTTAAAGCATTAAACAACTTGGCCTAAGTTTCCATGACCAATAAATCGCAGGTCTGGGATTTCAATCCAGGCAGTCTGACTTAGCCCCTATTCTTGACAGCTAAGCACTCTCACTTCCTAATTATAGCACTTTGTAAAGCCAAAATAATAACCAGGCAATTGTTCCCTTTGGGAAGATTTTTGACATAATATTGCATGAGAAATGGGTACTGCAGAGACCTTTAAACTCTGGTGAGTGTCATACACTGAGTCTCTCTTCTCTATCAACAAAAGGAAATAAAAGATTTTTAAAAAATTACCATGCTCAGAAAAAGAAAAAAAAAGATAATATCTCTGTGGGTCCAAAACACAAACATGGAGGAAGACTGAAGTGGGGAGCAGGGAGAGAGGCAGAGTCGGTCCCCAAACAATCAGAACAGAGCCCAGGGTTGGTACAGCTTCCCTCTCTGTCAACCACTAGCTGGACTTAAAAATATCCAGCAAGAGGGAGAGGGCAAATTTGGCCTCCCTGCCAGGATATAGAGCTAAAGCACCCTCCTGTCTCCTTAGGACAGAGATGCAGATGCCTACTCTGGGATGCACTTCCTGGCTGGAGACCCTGAGTGGGGAGATGCAGGAACTAGAGCTGGAGAGGGACCGGTCAGTGTAGAAGTGCAGCTAACTGGGACAAAACAAACACAAATTCTTGTCGAGGTTGTACTACACTTTAAAAAATCATTGAAGGCATTATCAAGGGGAAATGAAAATAATAATGCACTCTAAAAATTATATTTATCTATCCCCAGCAGATGTTGATTGAGACTGGATGTGGTGGTACTCGCCTGTAATCCCAGCCCTTGCGAGACTGAAAACATGAGGATCACTATGAGTCCAATCTGTGTAGCGAGATCCTGCAGATCC
>NW_004524801.1:1408363-1423261 GCF_000260255.1 Octodon degus | reverse complement strand
AAAAATAAAAATAAAAAATAAATAAATAAATAAATAAAAGGTAATAAAAGAAAACAAGAGACAAGAAAAAAAGTCACAGGACTGTCCTGCTACAATGTTGTATATGGTTACATTTCTAAATTTCTGTATAAAAATGTGTAATTGTTTATTTATTATTATTACTCTTTTGTATTTTAGGGAAGGGTCTACAGGGTGTTCAGGGTCTCACTACTAAATCGGACTCTTAGTGATTCGCCTCTTTACAGCCTCCCAAGAGCTGGGCTTATAGGCACACACCACCATCCCCAGTCTCATTCACCATCTCTGCATGCCCTGGGGGTGGGGCCAGCACAGCAGATCTGGGAATCGAACCCCAAACTCCTGTGCCTGCTTGCAGGAGCTTTAATCCGCTGAGCTATTTGGCCAGCCCTTTATTTATTTTTTTATATTTTTATATTTTTTATTTTCTTCACATTCTATAGGGATTTAAAGTTTAGCATAGGAATGGTTGTTGGAAAATACCTGTTCCATGTTATATCTAAGGCATTTGATATTTAGACAGATAGTTACATTAAGCTCAACTGCCTATGTTGTAGGATATTACTATCTTTAGGCTCCTCTTCTGGAGGATTAACAACTTAAGTTTGCAGAACAAAAAATTAGAAAAAAAGAAGGGCTACAAGGATAGCTAACATTTTGGCCCTCGCCTTTCAAGGTCAGTGAGGACTCAGGACATAAAAGAACCTGTACTGTAACATCCTGTAACTCTGGTGTCCCAAATTTTCTGTTCAAGGAGATTATGGGGCCACAGTGGAAAGTGATTGATGATGTAGAATGTGCCTAAGGAGAGTCACATGGAGAGAAAACATTCTCTCAGGCTTTCACAAAGAGCAAATTGGTCAAGCAATGACTGTGACTCATCCAGATGGCTGACACTGACAAAGGATGTGCAAACTGCTCCATAGGGTTTCAGGGTAAATCCTGAGGGGACTTCACTGACCTTGCCAGACACAAAAGTTACATTTTTTGTTGTAAAGGGCTTGCTTTATCTTGGTCTTAACCATCCAGCAGAAAAGTATAAACACTAGGTATAAAAAGTAAAGCCATATTAATATTCTGAGCTGTAAAAGGCTCAATCAACAACTTCTGACATTGCCAGTTCTGCGGATAACCCACTACTATTATGGACTCCTGGACTATATTGGATTATTTTGCTGGATTCATATACCTGAAATATTTGAATGGCAATAGAATACCCACTTCTGACAAAACTAAAGAAAAAAGGGGGATCTAAATGAAGAACCATTTTGTAGTGAAATCTATCTATCTATCTATCTATCTATCTATCTATCTATCTATCTATCTATCTATCTATCCAAAGTAGTTAGGATAGATATGTAGCTACTTTCTCTTAGTTCAATGGGAAGAAAGATTTGTACTAATAATGTTTAGACAAACTATCATGTCTGTATCTTATACTATGAATAACTATTAAGAAGACAACAATATGCAATGTATTAATTATTGTAACTGGCATACTAACCTGTTTTGAAACTGTCTCATTGCTATTTCTTTCTTAATAAAATAAATAAATAAATAAATAATGAAAAAAAGAAAAAGAATATCCTCTAAGCATTAAACAAAGAGTAATAGGAATTAAAAAAAAACATAAGAAATTAAGGACTTGAACCAAGCAGAAACAAAGACTAGGTGGGTATGTATGAAAAAGAGCTATTTAGAATCTTGGATTAAAAAAGGATAAAGCAGCTAATTACTGGAATGTAGAAAGCTCAACAGATGGGGCAAACAGTAGATTGGATGTAGCTAAAGAGTGAATTGATGAACTGGAAAATAATTGTGGAAGAATTCAACCCAGTTCCAACAGAGTGGTAAGTTATCCAAAATGATTAGAATGTATTGAACATTATTAGTATTAATATTGGGCTGTATTTTTGAACAAGTAGATATTGGTCCTAAAGCAAAGTAGAACAGAAACATGGGGCTAAAACAAATTGTCATATGTGAAACCTAACCAAAAAGCTATCTTACTCAGGGTTCTCTAGAGAAACAGAATTGATATTTATTTTATGCTATACATTTAACATATTTACAATTTATTTATTTATTTGTGGAACTGGGGATTGAACTCAGGCCCTTGCCCTTGCCAGGGAAGCACTTATTCCACTGAGCCATCTCCCTGGCCCCTACAATATATTTAATATAATAAATTAAATTAAATATTTAACATATATACAGTGGTACCGTGGTACACAAACAATTTGGTTTGCAAGCAGAAGCATTTAGAAAAATTGTGTTTTTGTTTGCAAACTCTGCATTGTGTGAGAAACACAACACAACCATTTTTCCCACACAAATGCAAACATGGCTCTTTTTTCTAAAATTGTAAAATAAATTAAGTTCATTAATCAAGGCACCACTGTATTGTAAGCCATATATTTGCAATATACTCAGTATTAAATTACTTATATATTCATATTATTCATAAATAAATAAATGTTATAAGGAATTGATTTATGGGGTTATGGAAGCTGACAAGGCCCAAGATCTGCAGGAAGGGTTGGCAAACTGGAGACCCAGGAGAGTGGATTATGTAGTTCTAGTCTGGTAGGGAGGAGGTTCAAGAAGCAGGAAGCCCAGATGTTTCAGTTCATATCTAAGGAAGGAAAAAGACAATGCCCCAGTTGGGAGGATGTCAGGCAAGAAAAGTCCTCTCTTACCTTTGGCCTTCAACTGATTGAAGGCCCACCTATACTTGGGAGAGCAATGTGCTCTAGCTTTAAATGTTGATCTGTCCTAAACAATTGTCACAGCAACATCTAGAGCAGTATTGGACCAAATATCTATGCACCCCATGCCTAGTCAAGTTGACACGTAAGATTAACCATCCCACCCAGCCCTGGGAAGTTTGATAGCACAGCACCCTGGTCAATGAGGGTAAGAAAGGGAGGAAGTATCATTTTTCTTGGCAAGAGAGGAGAATGGATCGTAAGGATGGGCATCTCCAGGTGCAGGTGGCTGGGATTCTGGGGGAGACAGTAGAAAGCATTTGTGTTTTGAAGCCACAGACCTAGGTGAGACTTTCCAACTACTTGTGAGACTTTCGACTTGATCTTAATTCCTGTGAGTCTAGTGTTCTTCTCTCTCTCTCTCTCTCTCTCTCTCTCTCTCTCTCTCTCTCTCTCTCTCTCTCTCTCTCTCTCTCTGCATTTGGTACAGGGTCTCAACACACAGCTAGGATTAGTACTGATCCTCCTGTTTTTAGCCTTCTCAGTGCTGGGATTACAGGTGTGCACCACCACGCCCAGTCTCAGTAGCCAGCTCAGTGCATCCAGGGACAAGGACCCACATGGCCTGTGGTGCTGGGATCGAGCCCCAGTCCCTGAGCTTGACTAAGCAAGCACTTAGTCTGTTGTGCTATTTTGCTGGCCCTGTTCTCATCTCTTAAGGGAGAATTATCATCTGTCTCAAAGGGTTAATGGGAACATATTTATAGGTAAAACATACAATCCTTGACAAAAGACCTGACCACGTTAGTTCTCCAAAGGCCAGCATTGGATGTGGACAACTGACCCACCACTGGTGGGTGATTGTACAAAGCAGTGATCTGGGGCATGAGACCCCCTCAGCTTGGGTTTAAGTTGTGCTCTGGCTCCTGCATCTCAGTTGGGAGAGCTTGGGTCTTTTTCTCACACTTACTGAGGTTGGCTTCTCTCTACACACAGAAGGAGGGAGGTCGGGCTTAAAGCCAATTCTGAACAGAGAGACTTATTCTCCACCCATGGTGACATCTGGAGACATTTTTGGTTGTCACAGATGAGTAGGGTTGCTATGACACCTAGCATCTAGTGGGTAGAGACCAGAGATGCAGCTGAATACCTTGCATTGCACAGGATGGTCCCCTACAGCAAAGCAATATTCTGTCCAATATGGAATTGTTCTGAAGGTGAGAAAATGGAGAATAGAAAACCTCAATGAGATCAGCCTGGCTTAAGAGATGAAAATAAAGGCTATCATCCTCATGGTTGTCATCATCCCATGAAAGTGATCAGATATACGGTGGAAGAGTTTGTGCCCTTCTTGTGCCCACTTCTTCCCTCCCATGGAGAGGAAGTGTGACTGATCCTCTGGCAGTATTCCCCCTGCTCAAAGCTGGGAGGGAGGGCACCTACTTGTGGCCCTCCACAAAGAGTCCTCCAGTGGTGATTCCCATGCCAAGCTACGTACGGAATGCAGCATGTAGATGGCAGCATGTGGAGCGTTCTCTGGATCTCTCTACAGATTTAGCCTCTGTGGCTCCTTGGTCACCTTGGCAAGAGCCTTAGCCCGCGCAGCACCACCAACCCTGGTACCCAGGCAGGGCTCTTCCTCATGGAACTCTTCCTTACTGGGCTCCTGCTTTACCTCCAGAGCTGCTGGTTGGACTGGGCTCGGCACTTAGTCATGATCCTGTTCAGACATAACTCTTCTAAGATGTGTGAAGCCTTTTCTGCAGGATTGCGTGTGTTCTGCTTCTGTCAACAGGCATCAGAAGAAGGGGAGGCATCTATCTTGAAGAGCTAGAGAAAAGGGGAGTGGACAGAAAAGAAATGTCCAGTTCCCTGCATAAGCCGTTGCTCTGGACTTGTCTTCTCTGGCTTGTGACTGATGCCATTTACTGGACAGAGGTCTTTCTGATTTCCTGCAAGGGGGGCCTGGGGGAGAAGGACCCACTCTCACACACCCAGGAGAAAAACAAAGAACGCTAGAGTGCTCCCAGTGCACTTCTTAGCTCCAGCCTTCCCTTGCCTTCCTGTTCTGCCCAGCGCTCACAATCCAGGCCCCAGCTGGATTTAAAAGGCGGGCACAGACTGCGCTCAAATCCCTCACGCGGAGTCATGCTGCTTTTCATTTGTTTAGCTACAGTCAAGAGAAGTCTCCTTGCAGGACTCTCCCCGAGCGGCACATTTCCCCTTTGAAGCGGTTCCCAACAACCCTACTGTAATGGAAACAAAGCCTGCTCCGCTTACAAGGAGCATATTTTCCCCTACAGAACCGTGGCTGGGTTTGCAAGGATACAGTCTTCCTTTCCAAAATACGCTTCCCTGGCCTGTGACAACAACAGGCTGAACTTTTTTTTTTTCCGCTTCAAGACAGCCATAAACACATAGATACCAAAGAGTTAATTTGCGTTTTTTAAAACCTCCTTCCCAATGCCCACTCTCATTCCTGCATAAAATCTCCATGTCCAGACATCAAATCAGTAAGCCCTGTTGCCTGTCAGAGAATACAATGTCAGGCCATTAGTATGTTAATAAGTCCGGAGGGCGACAGGTGGCCTACTAGACAGCTCAATTAAGCTGCTCATTAAACACACGCTAACGAACAGCCAAGGCAGGGCCTGAACAGCACCATTCTGTAATGACATGATGTCAGAGTGAACAAATGAGGAAAAATAACAAAAACATTACAGCCGGGACAGACGCCACTAATAAGGACCCCTCACACTACATCAGCCCGCAAATCAATGAGTCACAGGGATCAAAAAACTCGACCCAACATTCTCAGGAGACTGAAAGCAGCAAGATTTTTTTGGTCACTACTTAAAAAAAAAAGTCCAAATCTAAAATGATCACAAAATATCACATATTAACTGCTAAAATAATTTTTTTTAAAAAAGCAGTTTATTTGACCCAGAACTAATGACAGGCCTGAAAAATCTGTATTGTTGGGTTTGAATGAAAATCATTTTTTAATGGGATCATCATTTACATTTGATTGGCATTTTTAAATCCCACAGATTTGAATCTTTTGCCTGCTCTGCTGCTCAGCCAGGTTAAGGGCACGGTGGAATGTAAAAAGTCTGGGGTAAGTTTCTCAGGTGAATGTCCTACTTGGTATTTTAAGCCAAGGGAAGGGACTTCTCCAAGCTGCTAGAAGTTTCTCTCATTTTCCAATAGGGACTTCCTTGATAATAAAGAATCACACATCTACTGATGGGGAGCTACACATGGCTAAATGAATAGGTTGGCTAGCTATTGGGTGGGAGTGACCTTGGCTCCTATCTTTTATCAGGTTCCCAGCTGGCATCCCCTGTGTGTGGACTTCCTTCCAGGCCTACGGGCAGTGCTGTCCCTCACTGGGATGGAGCTGACGATAGACCACTGCAGACAGGTTTGCTCAGGAGGAACTGAAAGCATCCCTGGGAAGCACAGCCGTTTGTAGGTCCAGGTCTACAATCCAAATCTACAGCCGGAGCTGGTGGGGCTGTCTGTTACCTGTGTGACACTCGGCAGTCACTTTATCCTTGGCTCTGTTTCCTTATTTATAAAATGTGATGGGACAGGCTGTTGTGTCTGTCCTATCCGTTTGGCCTTTAGGACAAAATCAATGTATGATGTTCATGTAATTTGCCCTATGGTTGGGATGATAAAACTTGTAGCTAAAACACTCCAAAAAAGTCATGAACAAAGTACAGTGTGTTACCTGGGAATACCATAAGAACTGAAGCTGGAGCCTGGGATGTAGCTCAGTGGTAGAGTTCTTGCATAGCATGCTCAAGGCCCTGGATTCCATTCCCAGCACCACACAATAAATAAATAAAATTAAAATTGAAGATTAAGAGTTTGGGAGAACTATAGGCCAGTTCCCTAAAATCTGCTGGCCACAGCGGGTAGAAAAGATGCAGCTTGGGCTTCTACTGGCTCCAGCAAATGTGAGTAGGAAGAAGAGGTGGGAGGGATCCCAGGGAGGATACCTGTTTCAAGCATATATGCCAATCAATGAAAAAAAGTTAGCATATACCCTAAATATGTATATTTAAATTATAAGTATTCACACACTACTATAATATTTTTAACATATTAAAATATACAACAGGGCAAGACCATTTTCAATAATGTGAATAAAAAGAAAATAGAAGAGCAAACATTTTTTTCTCTGTCCCAAATGATCATATTGGGCAAGTCTTGGGGGCGTACACAGCCTAAAGCCAAGAGCTCTTCCAGCTGGGAGGAAGGAAGAGAGAGGGCACCCAGAAATCTAGGTAGGAACGACCGTAGAGAACACATGTGTATGGATGTGGGGAGGATCCATACTAGCCCAGCCCATGGTAAGGGCGTGGGAGACCACGTGAGATGCCACAAGGCCAGGGAAGGTGGCAGGTGCAGAGGCAGAGGCCAGAGAGAGGCTGGTGTGTGTGAGAGCACAGCAAGTGGACTTTTTATCTTTGTGGTCTATCTTTTGGCTGGCAGACGTGTGAGCATACAACCAGCCATTCAACAGTCATTTGCCAGAGTTTCATCTTTGTCAAGGACTATGGGAGCCAGAAATGGAAGCGTTTTATCCCTGTCCTCAGGGAGTTTACAATGAGATCATTCATTCAGCTGAAACTTACTCTGGAACTTCTATTTGTCACACTCTGTCCTGAGTGCTAAGGACAATGGCAAATGATGCAAGCTTGGTAATGGCTATCATGAGTCAAGTGGAAGAGACAGGCATTTTTTTTTGGGGGGGGGCAGAACCGGGGATTGAACTCAGGCCCTTGAGCTTGCCAGGGAAGTGCTTATTCTACTGAGCCATCTCCCCGGCCCTGAGACATGTATATTACTGAACTCTATTTCAAGTCAAACTGGGATGAAGGTTGCAGCAGAGGTAGGAATTGAAACTCATAGGAACACAGTTGGAATGTGTTTAAGTCTGTTCATGAGAATCATAGAAACTTTCTAGAACCTTTATAAGTTCTAGAACATTGTTGTCCCATTGAACTTTCTTGAATGGCAGAAATGTTCCATGTGTGTACTGCCTGACGTGATTAAAACATGTGGCTGTTGAGCACTTGAAATGTGAATAGAGTGAAAAATTGAGATTTTTTAAATATACTTAGTTGAAATTTAAATAATCGTATATGACAAGTGGCTGCCATATTGGACAGCACAGTGCAGAAGGTGGTGGGGATGAAAGGACTGGTGGTGAGCCTTAACATTTCTTCCTTTGAACTGGTTTGTACTTTACCTCTGCAAAGGGTCATGTTGTCCTGGGTGTTGGAAAAATAGCTGCCACATGAGGAAAGCTAAGTCTCCAAGGATGGTTCTCAGACAGCACACAGTAGGTGGAGTGCTGATACTGTTACAGACACGCTGATAAGAAATAAAAAAGAGGTTAAATGAGAACATCTGTTGCTCTCTTCTCCTCTGATCTGAAGTCAAATCTCTTCTGGAAATAGAGCCTGATCTCTTTACTTATCTTGGAGAATTGAGATCTCGATATGCAGCACTAGCCCATCTACCAGGAATCCTACCTGCGCTTGTTAATCCCTCCCCATCAAGTCCCCGCCCATCTGTGGGCTATGCTGAAACAGGGAGAAAAGCTCAATAAATTCTGCCTCCAGTTTGCCCAGCGAATACTCCCACCGGTGGTGCTTACAGCTGCTTTGTGAACCTCAAGACAATTTTGTCTTACATCCTAAACTTAGCCTCAAGGTTTGCCATGAAGGATCTTGTTTTATTATTTTCTCATTACTCAAGTACACAGGTAGGTTTTGGAGACCAAAGGTATCATTCTATTTATAGCATTCTGTTTTTAGTAGCAGTGTTTCCATTGACAAAATATAGTCATTCACTATCACTGAAAATTAAATAAACATTGGCAGCAAACTGTATTTTTTTTTTTTTTCTCTAGAGGGGAAATAGAGATCTGGTGAGATAGCTCAGCGGTCTAGAGAGCCTGCTTAGGCAAGATCAGGCAATGCAGGCATCGCGGTTCAATCCCCAACACCACATGCCGTGCCAGCCCCACCCCTAGGGCAGGCTGAGCCAGCCATAAATAAACAATCAAATAGGAAATAGATTCAGAATTTCATCCTCACTATTGTTTCCTTCTAAAACAGATGATAGGGAAGCAGGGTTTTTTTTTTTTCTTCACATGTTAAAGCAACATCAATGAAATGGCAATAGATTTTGGGAAAAATGATTTTATTTTATTTATTCGACGGCTTTCATAATAAAGATAGGAATAAGGAAGCTCCATAGTCAAGTTCACTGAGAGTTGATGAAAGGGACCTGATTCAAAGATGCAGGTTGGATTAAGAGGTTGATTTCCAGTCCCTCCCAAAACTACACTAATATAACAGAGGAGCCATTTTTGGAAAACGTATCACCCCATCTATTAAAAAAGTCCCAAGAGTTATTATAGTAATAAGACAGGAAGCCAGAAAGCAAATGTATGCTTGGTAAGTGAGGCACGAGTCAACAAAGCTGAAGGGCTGGGGAGATAGCTCAGTGGCTTAAGTGCCTGCCTAACAAGTGCAAGGTCTTGAGTTCAATCCCCAGTACAAAAAAAAAAAAAAAGAACAAAAGCAAAAACAAAAACAAACAAAAAACACCCCAAACAAACAAATTCTTTCAAAAAGACAAAAAATAAACAAACAAACAAGTCAACAAAGCTGAAACTCAAGCAACCAGTAGGGAAAACCAAAGCCACACAGCTGCCCAGGAGCTGGTGATACAAAGGGCCTATGGAAGTGGGACTCACAAACCTATACTGTAACATCATGTAACTCAGTGTGTCCCAAATTTTCTGATCAAGGAGATTATGGGGCCACAGAGCAACGTGATCAAGAGTCACATGGAGAGAAAACATTCTCTCAGGCTTTTACAGAGAGCAAATTGGTCAAGCAATGGCCATGACTCATCCACATGGCTGACACTGACAAAGGATGTGCAAACTGCGGTACAGGGTTACAGGATAAATCCTGAGGGGACTTGACTAACCTTATCAGATACAAAAGTTACATTTCTTTTTATACAGGTCTTGCGTTATCTTGGTCTTAATCATCCAGCAGAAAAGTATAAAAACGAGGTACATAAAGTAAAGCCATATTATTATGCTGAGCTGTGAAAGGCTCAAGTCAACAACTTCTGTGGATAACCCACTACTATTGTAGACTGCTAGACTGTGTTGGATTGTTTTGCTGAATTCACACACCTATAGTATTTAGATGCCAACGGAATACCCATTTCTGACAAGACTAAGCAAAAAAAGGGGGATACAAAGGAAGGACCATTTTGTATCTGTATATGCAGAATAGTTAGGATAGATACACAGCTACTTTCGCTTAATTCAATGAGAAGAAATATTTGTATTAATAGTGTTTGGACAGGACATCCTATCTGCTTCTTGTACTATGGATAACCACTAAGAAGATAACAATGTACAATGTATTAATTATTGAAACTGTCCTATTAATCAGTTTTGAAACTGTCTTATTGATCTTTGTTTCTCAATAAAATAAAAAAAAATAATGAAAGAAAGGAAGTGGGACTCAGGGTGGGTCTCCAGGCATCATGGTGGATTTAATGTGCTTTTGGAAAATAATTAGGTTCTTGACTTTCCTCTCCTACTCTGCAAGCCCAGCTGTACAACAAGGAGAGAGATAATTTCACATTGAAGAACATCATGGAGCAGAAAAGGCAGAACCAGAGCAAGGGAAGAAAAAAATTTAGAGACAATTAAATTATAGAAATTATAAAAAGAGAAGAAAGTGCTTTAATGTCATCAATAATATTCTTGCAGAGTAAAGAAAAAGACGTTGGTTCCATGAAATAAGAATATGACATTAATCTTATTTTAAATTGAAATACATATATTTCATGATTACAATATGATCTTATAATACAGGGAAACGTTGAGCGATGATTAAATCAGGTTAATGTGCATCACTTCAAATCCCTACCATTTCTTGGTTAAAGGGGAGACAGAGAATTGAAAAATTACAATTCATATCAAGACCCATACTCTCATTGAGAATATTTACAATACCGACTTTTATTTATTTTGAGATAGACAATGCGTTGTTATTAACTTGTTTCCTTTTGTTCAATAGATCCCAGAAATTTTCCACCGGTGTAACTGAAATTTTATGCTCTTTGACCAGCACTTCCCCTTTCTCCATACCCTGCACCTGCACAATGCCCCCACTGAGACATCATGTGTGTGCTATGGTTTGCATTCTGATGTTTGACAAGTAGATTGATAAGAGGTGAATATAATCTTAAACTGATCCAAGTCTCTGGTCTTCATGGATATTGGCTTGTGAAGTCAATGCTTTGAGTCTTTTCTCTTGTTCCCAGATTATTTCTTTTCCTCTTTTTTTAAGTGTAAGTTTAAGTCCTAGGACATGACTCACCTGCTCCATGAAGTCTTTCATTTTTTAAATTTAATTAAGTGTATTGGTACATAAGGTATATACATAATGATCACATTCATCATAGAGGATTTGTACCTGTACATGATATACCTTAATTTGTTTTTCTTCCCCCTTACGTTTCCCCCAACATGGATTGTTCTTTGAGTGTGTGTCAGGGAAGATCTGAGTTGTTGGTCTGAATGCCTGACCGCACTGATCTTCACTTTCCTTGACTTTCATGAAGTCTTCCTCACCTAGCGCCTTATTGTCCTCCCTTGTCCTCTTACTGTAGGACACCAAGAGCTCTGCCTAGCAATGCAGTGAGCACTTGCTGCTTAGGACTATTTCTCTACTGTACCAAGCTCCATAGAAGCGAAGATCTCTCCTGAGGTATTTTCCATATTCTAGCCACATGAGCCCCTAGGGACGTGCTGACCTGGCTCCTGAAGCCACTAAAACCAAAACAAAATTCTAAGCACACCTACACATATACACAAATACACTCAGTAGTACCATTGCCTATTTTATGGAACTGAAATTGTTTTATCTTTTTTCTGAGAAAAATAGTCATTTGTTTAAATAAAGAGTTTTTATCTTTCAGAAGCATATACTACACAGTGACACTTGAAAGTATATGGTATATGGTATTTGGGATTCACTTCATAATATCCTGGTACTTAAAGCAAAATAAGTGCCAAGATGAGTGAAACCAGAAGGTTGGGAAAGGCTGTGTGTACAGCCCACTGATGAGTGAAGACAGGTAATTTGGACTATTTCTTCTACTCTTAGTGTGAACTTTTATTTTTATTTTTTTAGTGTGAAATTTTAAACCAAATAGGTGTACATGCATATGAATTCTTGTATCGAAGAGAGTTTGACATTGATGATTTATTATCAGTAACATCTAGCTCAGTTTCCTTGGCAGAAAAGTCCTAGTGCAGGGAATTGACTTGGCCAGTGTCACAGTGTTGTCTGGCAATGCTGGAGGTACAGCTCAGATCTAGAAATTTCAAGTGTAGTGGACTCTTGAGATATCCAAGAAAAGCTAAAAGGGAAGAAGGGTAAGTGCTCTATCCTTTTGTCAGAAAACTCTTGAGTCTTGTTTAAAACATTTCACTTGCCTCATCAAAACAATATGTTCATTAATACCCTGGTGTGAACGGGTTTGACATCCTCTTTTGAGAAATAATTCATTAAAAGCAGAGAAAAGGACACAGATTGAGGGAAAGTGCAGGATTTGAAAGACAAGAATTCTGACCATTTATGTATTCTAAATATTTGGGATCAGAAAATATTGATAGTGGTTATTTCTAGGTTCTGGGATAAAGCTGGGTTTTTCTGCTTTGTTTTTCTTGAGTGGGTACTTTTTTGTATTTTCCAAGTTTTCTACAAAGGATACGTACTGAATTTATCATTCATTCATTCATTCATTCATTCAGTTTGTTTGTGGTACTGGAGAGTGAACCTAGCCTCCACCCTGACCTATATCCTGGCCCTATTTTATTTTATTTCTTTTGTTTTAAGATAAGCTGCTCAGGCTGGGCTTGAAGTTGCAATCCTCCCACCTCAGTCTCCTGCAGTGCTGCTATTACAGGTATGTGCCACCAACCCTGGCCATTCATTCAGTTATTAAACATGTAGTTACTGAATGCCTTCTACGAGTCAGCATCCATCTTGGGGCTGGAATAAAATGAATTAAGTGCAGTCTTTCCTTTGTGGAACTGATGGTAGAGTGGCCTTGGGGACACACTGGTCTTTCCTGGAGACCCCAGAGCCTGCATCAATACACTGGTACTGGGAATGGCCACCTCCACACTTTGGGGCTGTTGGCAAGGGGTATGAGGGGAATACTATTGCTGTGTGGGCTCAAACCCATGCAGCTTCCCACCTGTGCAGCCTGAGGCAACTCACTTAACCTCTCTGTGCCTTGGCTTCTCCATCAGAAAATAGGAATGTGGAGCCAAGCTCCAGGGCCATATTAGGGGTATGCTTAGCTAATAAGTTAGCCATTGTCCATCCAAAGTTTCAAATTTAACTGGTCTTCTGCATTTATCTGGTAACCCCAGCTCCCCAGAGGCCTCAGCTCAGAAGGACCCAGATGAGATGTGTTTGCATTTTGGGGACTATGTTAGGTTTGGCTGGAGGTATGTGTGCCTGGTCATCCTGTGCCTCAGAATCATCCCATGTTGTTCCTGCAAGCCCCTGGATTCCCAGGGCTCTCTGGGATCCCCCAGACGGTAGGTTTCAAAAGGGCATGTGGATACCCAGGGCTTCACCCTCCTGTTCCTGCCATCAGTATACAGCAGCGCACATCTAAGGACTCCATAACAGGAACACAAGAAAAGCTAATCTCTTGGATTTTTAGAAAAATAAAGTAGAAAGAAATATGCAGATGTATATATGGGTATATTCTGTTCTTAGAGGACATTGATCTATGACTTAATTTGAAAATTTTTAAAGGAACAAATCAATTTCTTCCAGAAATGGTTATACACATCTTTAATGTATCAGGATATTAAATTGCAAAAGGAAATTCAGAAGAGACTCTGTCTGAATCAAATAGCACCCTCCCATCAAGCATGCCAAGTCTACACCTAGTTCTCCAGGCAAAGGAGGCCTTGGGCCTTGGCATTGCAGGGTCTTCCTCGCTACTGTCTGTGTGGAGCTGAAGCCCAATCCTGCCTTCAGGCCTCAGCTTACCCATTTGGAACTTTCACATCTTGAGGGGTAAAGAGCCTCTACAAGGTTGGAGGCCAAAATTAGTGCAGATAAAAAAATCCCAGGAGGCACAGAATCCCAATGAGAGCTCTGTTGCTCCTCTGCTGGGATTCAGAACATACTCGAGAATGCAACCGTAGTGGCTCCTGGGTCATCCATCCTCATTGCAATTTTTCTCTACCTTTGTGAGCCTCCTATGGTTGGCAGAATCTAGATGGAGGATACTGTTTGGGCCACTCTGGAAATATGATTGTGATTTTATTCAGATTGGATCCTGAAATCATGCAGGAAGGCAAGACAAGGACATTAGGCAAGAGACAAGTGGTCTCACACAGTAACCTTCAGATTGTGGTGAGTTTTTAAAAACCTGCTATGCAAAACAAGGGCTTGGGCTTTAGCCAAGACCCACTGAATGAAAAACACCTGGACAGATCCCAAGGCTCTGTGCTAGGTGATTCCCCCATGGCATTCTGGGAATGTTATAGGTGTTCATGATTCCAGAAAGAATTCTGGGTCTGTATGCTTGGTTTCTTGAGAAATAACATGTTGTTTTCTCTATCTGTCACATTCACCCTCATTCTCTTCTTTCAAAAGTGAAAGTCACTTTGATAATTCAACTCTGGGTTGCTAGCTGGGCTGAACCATCAGGGTAGAGTCTAGGCAACCCAGGTGTAGATGAGATTATGACTCATTAGACCTAGAAAAAGGCTTAGAGGTCACTGATCCAACCGTATGAAAAACAAGAGATCCAGTGATGGAAGGTTGTTTGCCAGGGTCTCCAGCACACATACAGGTTCTGTCTCATTTTTCTTCATCTCTTTGAATTCACCATCCTATTGGAACAGGAGTTAGTGAGAAAGGAGTTAGGATTCTCTTAGCCAGTAAAGACAATGGCCCCAAGATGGAGCTAGAAGGCTAGGCATGCTGGTATACACCTATAATCCTAGTACTCGGGAGGCTGAGGCAGGAGGATCACTGTGAGTCTGAGGCCAGTCTGAAGTACAAAGTGAGTTCAAAGT
>NW_004524801.1:1394445-1408263 GCF_000260255.1 Octodon degus | reverse complement strand
GGAATCTGCCAAGTCATGACTCTCTAGGCCTCTTTAAAAATTCTGCTAGGTATCTGTCCTTTGGGGGTTGTCCCACCCCACTAGCGTACAGTCAGACAGGCCATTGGTTCAAGGGCTCAATGGCCCTGCATGGACACTACATGACTGCTGCATAGATTGATCAGACTTAAGTGTTTAACCAACAGCCCAAGCCCCTTCTAAGCCACTCAGGAGCTTTTGGACAAAGAGCCCTACCCAGAAGCTCCTCCTGGCTAGTGGGAGCTTGGCTTCCTGGCTCGTGTCATCTACTTCGGTCTTGGTTATTTTTCTGATCACTGAGAGAAAATACCCGACACCCAAACTAAAAGTAGGAAAGGTTTATTTAGTTCACAGTTTGTAGAGGTTTCAGTCCATAATTGGCTGGCTCCAGGGCAGGCTGATGTGGCAAGGGGCATCACAGAGGAAAAACAGTTCATGGTGGGCACAAGTCAGCAAAGCAACGAAGTAGTGAAACAGGTGCGGCAGCAGCAAGCAAAAGGGGAAAACAAGCAGTGCCAGCAGCCCTCATTCTGTCCCTTATTTCTGTCCAGGCTCTCTGCCCTTACCCCCATGGTGGGCCTTCCCATTGTCACTCCCACAACTACACCAAACCAATCAGGGGACTGATTTAGCTGTCACACCCCGCGATCCCCGCATCACACACTCCAGGCCCAGCCATTTCTGACAAAGCACTCCCCCAGTGCAGTACACGAGGCTTTGGGGAGCATGTGGACATGAGACCTAAACCTACCTCCTCCATCTGTAATTTCATTCTTTAGCACCATGCAGCATGACCTCCGCATTCTGCTGACACTGGGAAGGGAGGCTGTGGCCCCGAGCTGCAGTGTTCGACGCTGAGGGCCCACCCTGAAGTTGGCTGGTATTTGCGGCTGTCACATTCCACCCTTTCTACTGTCTGTGTGGAACTGAAGCCCAGTCCTGTCTTCAGGGCTCACCCTTGCCTGCTTGGGGAGCTCCAGAATGCCAGCTTTGTTTCCCCTTGACACTCTAGTGAGTAACAGGAAAGTGAAGGACTCAGCCTTTCCCCAACTTGTACAATGATGTGTATTGGGGGCTGTGGGGCTCCCTTGTGGTGCAGGCTGGGCACCAGATGAGGAGGTGGCCTCTCTAGGCAGACTGCGCTTAAGTGAAATCTAGCCCACACGGGGTGCTTCTGAAGGCTCCACAGGGCCCCCAACCCCTGTGCTTTGCAGCCTCTGTTGGTCCTCATGTGGGTTTCCTGGTTTTGCTGCTGGTCCCAGCCTTTTGGGCAGGCAAGGCTGAGTGTGAAAATCCAGCACAGCCCTTTGTGAGGCTGAAGTGAGGATTCCTGGGCTGCATTAAAATGCCTTTCCCCTTCTTCTGAGAAAGGATTAGGTGCCATGAAGTGCTTGAGCCATCAGTGCCTTTGAAAGAAACCCAGTCTTAAGTGCTCAGCTCAGCTTCTATGCGGCCTCGGCAAGGGCTCCTCAGGAAAGCAGCCTGTGCGGCCGCTGCAGCTGCCCAGACCATCTTCCCATGGGCGCCACTTGAGGGGCTCAGGAGGTGGGGGGCAGACCAGATGTTTTAGAGGGATTATCACCTAAAAGAAAAGCCAATTTTCCTGTGTGCCACAACTTCTTAAGACTTTTCTCCACACAATGCCACCAAAAATGTGTGGAAATGGATGTAAGAATTTCCATCCTTTGGTAGTTGAAGAACATCCTGGGCTCCTGGGTCTTACCTTCCTCATCTTTACACTGACTCTGTTACTTCTGTGTAGGATTGTATTGCCCCCAAATCAGTATGTGGAAGCCCTAGCTCCAACCACTCAAAATGTAAACTATTTGGGTCTTTAAAGAAGTTGTTAAGGTAAAATGAAGTCTTAAGGGTTGGCCTTAATCCCATGCAACTAGTGTCTTTATAAGAAAAGAGATTAGAACACAGATGTTGTACAGAGATCTCATGCAAGGGAGAAGATGGTCATCTATCAGACAAGGAGCAGGGTCTCAAGAGAAAGTATTCCTGCCTACATTTTCATCTCAGACTTACAGTTTCCAGGACTATAAGAAAATAAAATTCTGTTGTCAAAGCCACCCAGGTTATGGTATTTTATTGGGGTAACCCTGACAAAATAACTATTGTGCTGATGGGTAAAGCAAGGCGTAGCTAGGTTAGGTGTGTGGGGGGAACCACTCAGACTGCTTCAAGGCTAAGGGGCATCTAAGGACACCTGAGGAAGTGACCCTGCTTGTCTAGTACAGATGCACAGTGGGATATAGTTATGTAACTGCAATTACACAGGTAAACATACATGCAATAGTTATGGCGCTCTGTAAGAATGTAAATATGAGATAACAAGTGGTGTAAGAGTTACGTCATAAAGATGCAGGCAGCTCTTGGGCTCTTGCACTCTGGCTCTCACTCTTGTACTTTTTTCATTAACTTTATTGAAAATCAATAATTATATATCATATTAAAAATTGTAGACAAATATTGAGATGTGAAAGAGTAAGACATAGAGTGAATTTTAGAGAAATATTTCTGAAATGAATATATAGCATGAGATTAATAATAGATTTCACACTGTAAATAAATTATTTACAAACTTAAATGAATAACAATAAAAATTGTCCAAAATAGAAATGAAGAAGAAAGAATTTACAGATCAGTCATATAATGGTTCACTCTGTGCCAAAATCAAGAAACTTATATTTATATAATTAGAATTCTCAAAGTAGAAAGGGGTAGGCAATAAATATTAAAAGATTCAAAATTTCTGAATTTAGTTGAACTTATAACACCACATTTCCAAGAAAAATGAATCTTTTCCACAAGAAATTTGAATAAAATCATGGGGATATAGCTCAGTGGTGTAAGTGCCTGCCTGGCAAGTGCAAGATCCTGAGTTTCATCCCTGGTACCACCAAAAAAAAAAAAAAAAAAAAATGCTAGGAACAAGATTTTGTCACTCTTGTACTTTTGTGCTCTGCTCTGTCCAATGCTGCCTGTTATAGTTGTTGCTGTCTTATACACATTCATTCTTTAACCTTGGGACCTCACCTGCACAAATCTCCCTTTGGCCCCTGAGCAGACCAACAGATGTAAATGGCCCAATGGCGTAGTGTTCTGAGGTTAGTGTGCCTCTAGCCCAGGTGTGACTTGTCTAATTCCAATATTCTTGTGTTTAACCTCCTCATTAACTGCCTCAGGAAAAGAGTCAGTGGAACAGAATCCTAACACCTTTGAGTAAAGTTAACAGCTGAGCTTTATGATGCTCTGTAGTAAGAGAGTGGTATTGACCAGTGTCCCACCCCAGGGCCATACAGCAGACCACTGCCTGAGGCGGCTGGCCATCAGGGTGACCTCCTCAACACATACTGGGCCAGAGGATCAAAATGGTCTCATCAAATCCACTGACTATAAGTGCTTCCCAAACTTGTTTGCAAATTTAAAGCACAGAGACCATTTTAAAAAACAAGAGCTTAGCTAAGAACTCCCTGGAGTAGGCTCCTGAAATCTGTGTTTGTGTTTGCTTGTTTGTTTGTTTTTTGAAACAGGGCCTCATTATGTAGTTCAGGCTGGCCTTGATCTCACTGTATAGCCCAGGCTGGCCTCGAACTTGTACTTTTGTACAGCTCCTCCTGCCTCAGGTTCCCAAGTGCTGGGATAAAAATTTGCATTTTTGATTCTCCAGGTGAGATGAATGTACAGTCAAGTTTGAGAAGCAAGTAAAAAGAGCTGGCATTCACAAGTAATAGCTCTCTGATGGAAGCTATATAGGAAGGAGTAGTTTTGTAAAAGACAAATTCCCAGCCCAGATTCTCAGTATTTCTGTCTCCTGCATGGCTGATAGTACTTAAAGGGACATTGAGAACTCAAGACATCCCCTGCTGGCCTTTAACAAAGCTCCCTCCCTGAGTTGGGTGCACCCTTCCTGCACAAAGGCCCTGGGGACACCATCTAGGCATCTACCCCTCTGGGCAGTGGCAAATCTTTTCTGCAGGTCTTCAGTGGCAGTCTGATGCTGTCCTCCCGGGAAGAGCCTTGGTGTAGACACACCCCCACAATGTGCTTTCCCTCAGTGACACAGCTGTTATTTTGTCCACCACAGTTGCCAGCTTCCTTAGCTTAGGCATGGCATTTGACCAGCTAGAACTTAGAACATGGCTTGCTGCTTGGGACACTGACAGTATAGATCTCCCACCTGTCTGCTTCAGGGAGCCTGCTTGTTAAAATCCTTTAGACTTGAAAGAAATAAGCCAGACTCCAATTACAGCCATATATCCAAATGAGGGATGTTTCCTCATTTGTGAATGCAGTCCCATGTGCTTAACAGGGTTATAGGGAAGACCTGTTGTATTCATTCTCTGTTATGGTGTAATGAAACACCCTAAATCACAGCAGCTTAAAACAGTAACATAGCAGTGACGTGTGCACACACATACTTATAGCAGCACAGCTCATAATAGCTAAGTCTTGGAAGCAGCTTATATGTCCATCAGATGAATGGATAAAGAAAATGTGGTACTTATACAAAGTGAAGTATACTACTCTGCCATAAAGAAGGACAAAGTTGAACCACTTGTAGGAAAATGGATTCACCTTGAGACCATAATGTTAAGTGAGATAAATCAGATACACAAGCTTAAATATTGCATGATTTCTGTTATGTGAGAAATATAAAATACCAATTAAAGAAAACAATAAAAGATAATGGAAAACAGGGAGACAGATCTTTTGCAAATAAGAAGGGGACCAAGAGAGGGAGGGGGTGGATAAGGAAACATCCAAAGAATTCAATGGTGTTGGCCGGGGAGACAGCTCAGTGGAATAAGTGCTTGCCTGGCAAGCACAATGTCCTGAGTTCAAGCCCTGGTACCACAAAAAAAAATTTAATTGTGTTATATGCACACTGCCAAGTCCACATGATGAATATAATCATTGTGGATTGCAAATGTGCTAATGAAAAATAACGACCATTACAAATATCTTCATCTCAGAGTTCCAGGAGGAGCTTAGCTGAGGAACTTACTTCAGATTATCTCCTCCAGGTTGCTTAGTGTCCTCACAATACGGTGACTGGCTTCCCCAAGAGGAAGGGACCCAAGAGGGAAAAGGTAGAATCCAGAAAAACTCCATGACTTTGAGCCACCATCAGCATTCCGGAAGCACCTTACTGATCACACTGGTCAGCTCTGCTCGTGAGAGAAGGTTCCAAGTGGGCTGGGAGTCCAGGCAGTGAGGGTTACAAGGACCATCTTCAAGCCTGGGTACCAGATGACTGAGACAGGATGGGTGAAGGTGTTGGCCATTAGGTAGGATAAACAGGACAGTGGTGGTAGTGGGGATGGCTGCAGTTGACCATGTAGGCTGTCCTGTGTGGTGAACGGGCATCACCACGCCGTGAAGTGCCTTCTCCACTTTGAATCAGTTTTTTCAATGGGGTCCCCAAGCCCTTTTCAGCAGCTTTAGATTCTAGGAGAGCAACTGTTACTCCAGTGCTTTGGCAGAACCAAGCACACAGAGCAGAGAGGATACAATCTATCTATCTTGTATGTGACTCCTAGATGAAAATCCCTAAAAACATATCCAATCCTATCCATCAACTGACCAAGTCTCTCAGCCATGGCATCAAAAGGTATCACAAGCATCCCCATTACTAACTCTAGTAACACAATATCAGGTTTCTCACCAACAAACCCAACTTCTCACACTCACAGACACACAGGGGCATTCCTGCCCAATTTGTATCTCTTTCTTAAATATTTATGAGACCAGGCAAATGTTTCACTTGTATCCTAACTCCCAGAAATTACCCCCATGCAACACTAAATGCTACATGAGCCCTGATAGAGATCTGCTAGATTTAAGGTTGAACTCTAAGACCACCTGATGTGGGTTGAATTATCTCCCTCCCTCACCGAAAATGTGTTGTAGTTCTAATCCCTGGTACCTCAGCAAACTGTGACCTTATTTGAGAATTGGGTCATTGTACATGCAATTAGTTCATGTGATGTATTAGTCACCTTTTTGCTGCTGAGATGCAATGCCCCAACTGCCACCATTTGAAGGAGGAGTGGCTACTTGGGCTCATGGTTTGAGACATTTCTGTGCGTGCTTGGCTGGCTTCAGCATGGTAGAAGGACTCGGGTGGAAGAAAGCTGCTCAAGTCATCATAGTCAGGAAGCAGAGGGAGAAAGAAGGGGCTTGGGAGGGGAAGACACCCTTTTGGGTCACACGGCCAGGGACAACAGCTTCCATTAAGCCTCACCTTCTTTTATTTATTTCTTTATTTTTGCAGTACCAGAGATTGAACTCAGGACCCTGTGCTTGCCAGGCAAGCTCTTATTCTACTGAGCTATCTCCTGGGCCCCTAAGCCCCACCTTCTAACAGTAAGTCAGCTACCAGTTCATTAGTGAACTAACCTCCCGATGAGCCTAGTGCTTCCCCTGTGATCCAGTTGCCTTCCAAACACATGAGGCTTGGAGGGATACCCCAGGTCTAAACTCTAGCAGATGAGACCTCACGGAAGTAGGGGAACCCCGAAGCCAGTATGACTGGTGCTCTTAGAAGAGAGCCATATGAAGACACAAGGACACAAGAGGTCACCCAAGGATGGAGGCAGCAATTGGAGTGGTGCAGCCACAAGCCCAGGAACACCTGGGGCCTCTGGAGATGGAAGAGCCAGGAAGCATCCTCCCATAGAAGATGGGGTGAGAAGGCAGGCAACACCTTGATTCAGACTTCTTGTCCCCAGAGCAGGGAGACAGCACACGTTTGCTGTTCTAAGCCACTTAGTTAATGGTACCTTTTCTGGCACTTCTGGAAAACAAATACGCTACCATTTTAATAATATAGTCTCTCCATTCCAAGCACTTTTAATAAAATGATACGGACTTTGCTCACTATTCTTACCAATCTGTCAGCTATTGCTGAGGCTTCTCCTGTGGGTGCTACCGATCACCACCATTGTTACTATGACCCAGCTCTCATCACTCAAGGAACTAAAATTATTTGAACCCTTAAACTGGGGTTATAATAGTGAATTATAAAGTATATATAGATAAAACTATTATATATTTTGAGGAACAGCAGAAAGTGTGGGGACTGGGGCTCTGCAAAGAAATCTTGCACATCAGTGGTGGAACAGGAAGTCTGAACTTGGCACTTGAGAATGATGGAAGAAGATTCCTGAGGAGAAGGCTTGAGAGGAAAATGCAGAGCAGTTGAGGCATAGGGAGACTGGATTTCTAGTCCCATCTACCTGCTAGAACCTGAGGAAGTGGGTTAGCTTATGCATCTCCTAATGAGTGAAGTGGTGACAGTTTGCCCATGGTGGGGGTGTTGCAAGGTTGGCACCATGCAGGGATCAGCACCATGCCGAGCACAGTGGGCATTGAAATCACACTGGCTGCTACCAATGTTTGCTGATGCCACCATCACTAACAATCATGCCAATCGTTGGTCATCTGAGAGAAGACAAGGACATGGTGCTCCTGATTTCAGAAGCACAGGGAGTTGGTCCGCAAGGGACACAAATACAGCCTTGAATGGTAGAAATGGCCTCAGTACCTGGTTCCATTTCTTGTGTGACTTGGATCAGCTTACTCAATCCTTCTGAAGTTGAAATACTGAGTGGAATAAAAATCAAGAATTATAGTACTTCCACTGTAGGGTTATGTTGAGAACATAATGAGAAATGAACAATGGGAAGGAATATTTCAGGGTATAGTAAATGCTGCTTATATTTTTAAATACTAGTGTTGATTTTGTTCACAGTAAAAGTATAGTATTAATATAAGCATGATGGTTAATAGTGATGTCTTAGCTACTTTTCTCTCATTCCTGAGGCAAAATGCCTGATGGCTCAAATTAAAGGATAGGTTTTATTTGGCCCACAATTTATGGAGGTTAATCAGCTGGGTGGCATGGTAGAGGGGCAACAGTTAATGTCCATGGAAGACAGCAAAAGCAACAAAAGCAAAAAGGAGAGAACAAGGCTCTTTCCCTCCCTCAGACTGTAAGTAGGCCACCTGCTGGGCACGCAGCACTCACACCATCTCCACGCCCTCCTCTGGCACAGATTCAGATCTGTCAGTTAAACTTTTAAAATTCTCAAGTTGACACAATGGAGCAACCATTATAACATCCTAGGGCATAAAAAACTGCTCCACAGGATGTCCTCTATTCCCCAGGATGTAAAACTGCTGAGTTACTTAAACTTCTCAAGTTGACATAATGTGTCAACCATTCCAGGTGATAAAGAGAAGCAGCCTATTAAGCCTCTGCTGGATGTGTCTGTGGGAGTGTCCAGAGATGACTGGCATGTAAGGCAGCCAACTGAGGGGGCAATCTTGTCCTTGTGTGGGTGGCACCACACAACAGACTTGCAGTCTAGACAGAATGAAGGGGAAGAAGGAAGAAGTTGGCCTGCAGTTAGAAAGTTCCTTTCTGCTTGAGTGGATGCACCTTTGGTTACCGCCATTGCCTGTGGACATCAGACTTCAGCTCCTTCTCCTTTTAAATGTGGGTGCACACTACACCAGCAACACTCTCCAGAGCTTCCAGTTCTTCAGTCTCAGACTGCATCCTTGGTCATTCTTGTTTGTCAGCTTCTAGCTTCTTGTGCTAAGCAGTTGCTGGATTCTCTGGCTCTCCAGCATACAGACAGTCTCTATGGACTATCCTGCCTGTGATGCTGTCAGTTTATCTAATAAATCCCTTTAGATAGCATGGCCGAAGTATTCATATATATATATATATATATATATATATATATATATATCATGAGTACTCTATTGATTCTATTCCATTAAATACCCTAATCAATGTAATAAATATAAAAGTTACATTTTTAGTTATATAGGCCTTGCTTTAACTTGGTCTTAACCATCCAGCAGAAAAGTAAAACCATGAGGTATAAAAGTAAAGCCATATTAATATGCTGAGCTGTAAAAGACTCAAGTCAACAACTTCTGGCAATTGCCAGTTCTGCTGATAACCCAGTGCTATTGTGGACTATTGGACTATATTGGGTTATTTTACTGAATTCAAGTACCTATAATCTTTAGACTGGCTTCAAGTATGTAAAGCTCCTTTAAAGACTTGTCCAAATACAGCTTCTCTAACTGGAGAGGAACACCCATATCCAACAAAACAAAAAAGAGGGATAAATAGAAGACCGTTTTGTAGTGAAAAAAATACATATGTATGTATATGCAAGATAGTTAGGATAGATGTACAGCTACTTTCTCTTAGTCCAATGAGAAGAAAGGTTTGTATTAATATTGTTTAGACAAGATATCATGTCTGCATCTTGTCCTCTGAATAACTACTATGAAGACAACAATATGCAATGTATTAACTATTGTAACTGTCATAGTAACCTGTTTTGAAACTGTTTTATTGCTATTTTATCTTTTTTCTCATTAAAATGAATAAAAGATGAAAAATAGGCAATATACCAACCATTGTTAATCAGCTATTCTTGTTTTGAAAATCTGCAATATACATATTGTTTTACGATATCCTGATTCTATCTTTGTTTCTGATTTTTGTACTTCCTTTCGTTTTTCAGTTTTCAAAATATAATAAAATGATTTTTTTAAAAAATATATATATATAAGTATTTATGTCTGGCATATATCTTGGAGGTTCTATTGGTCTAGAATAATAGACCAATAATTTCATATTTTCAGATTAATTTAAAATATACAAATAGAATATGACATCCAAAAATCAAAGAAAGCTGATAGATGGTCAATCTTTTTCACGGAGCAATAGACGCTTTGCTATTATTGTTATTATTAAATGTAAAGAACATTGCATCAATCTAGAGGTTTTAGTCTGACTAGAAACAGACTCAGTAACTGGCTCCACTCCTTATGTGACTTTGATCAGGTAACTCCGCCCTTCTCAAGTTGTCGCATAGGGTCCACTGGGACGCACCTGCCAGCCTTCAGAAACATAGGCAGTTGTCACAGGTTGCGTGGATGTGCGTTCATCACCTAGTGAGGGGAGCTCCGGGCTCTGTACACACGCAGAGGCCACATCCGGGACTCTCAGCTCCAAGCATCAATAGTGCCTCCATGGGTTATTATTATTGTTGTTGCTGTTGTTGTTTTGGCAGAACCGGGCATTGAAATCAGGCCCTTGCGCTTGCCAGGCAAGTGCTTATTCTACTGAGCCATCTCCCCTGCCAGTGCCTCCGTGGAGAAGCTGCGTTAGACTGTTGAGTCTGAATATGCCAGGGAAATGGGATTAGAACCTCATTCCTTGTGGCAGAATGGACTGATGGAGGGGCCTTCAGGAAGCCGGTGAAACTCAGCTGTGTGAGATTTGAGATTAGAAAGCGTGCTGGGAATCGTGAGGAAAGCAACGACAGTCTGTAGTCACAACTGTTTCCTCTGCCGTCCTGGGGAAGCTGGAAGATACCGTACTAAATTTAGCAACAGAGTTCTAAAAAGAATTCCTGCAGCTTTCTAAATTAAGAACCTGCCGGTTTCCCCAAGCACCAGGTTCAATGAGCACCTGCTGTCCCAGTTTGAGGACACCAGAGGGCGCGCGCGAGAAAAAGTGACAATCCCATGACCGCCGTGGTATTCTGGTGTTCGTCCTTCCCTACATCAGGACGGTCCCAAGGGCCAGGGAAAGAGAGGGAGCGATTTAGTTCTTCACCTATCATCTCATCCTCCGCATTAACCAGCACTGCTTCTTCCCGCTATTCTGCTCAAAGTGCCTTAGCAAAACTTTCTGACACCGTAGCTAAATAAACCTTTGCCACAGAGCAGCTGCTGGCCCAAAGCAGCCAAAAGTTGGGTACTTTCATAGACTCAGCCCTTTGGTGCTCAAGAGGGAGGTTTTGATTTGAAAACAAGCCTTGCAGAGTGATGCTGGAATGCCTATGGGTTTTTCTTTTGGTGGTGAGGTGATTCGTGCAGTGATGGAAGTTTTTTGAGTGCAAGTCAGGTTCTGAAAAGACTACCTAATAATTAGATGAGGCTCTGTTGCTCATCCGTAGGTTTACATGAATTGGGCAGAGTATTCATGTCCTGGGGGCTGTGGCACTAGCCACTGGGTGGCTTAAATAACAGACTCACAGTTTAGAGGTGGGAAATTGAAGATCAAGGTGCTCACAAGGTAGGGTCTATACAAGGGCTGTGCAGACAATCTGCTCCACAACGTTCTCACAGCTTCTGGGGGCTCCTGGCGACCTTCAGCACTGGTTAGCTTGCAGAGGGAATCACCTCAGCTTCTGCCTTCATTTCTCCAAGGCATCTGCCCAGCACATTCCTGTGCTCAAATTTCCTCTTTTTATAAGGATATCTGTAATATTGGATTAAAGTCCACTCTACTGACCTCATTTCTAGATCCTGTTTCTGACGCTCTCATTTATAAGTAAGACAGCATTTGCAGGCTTTCTATCACGTCTGGCGGTGGGACACAATTCAACCCTTTGCTAATAGCTTCGAAGTATCTTCTGTCTTTTTGATGTTATAGCCATGCAGCCCCAAGCACAGGATGTTTCCAGCAAATACTTCCCAGGAGAAAGGGGTGCTCATTTCATCCAGGGAAAACTGATTCCAGCTTGGGAACTGTGGGTTGGTGATGATTCTTTGCAAGGGACTTTTGTCACTGCTTACTGCCACCCCGTGTTTCAAAATCACTTTGGTGCCAGTTGGAATAAATGGAAAACGTGTTTAACTTGAAAAGGAAAGCATACAGCACTATCATATTCCATAAGCAAACAGGCAAAGCAAACTGCAGCAGAGCAGGGAGCAACTACTGTTTCAAGATGATGTGAGAATCCAACCCAGGGCCCCGCTGCACAACTGCATGCTTTGAAAGGCACCTCACAGATGGGTTTCATAATTGAGAAATGCATTTGTTCTTTGTTGGTGGGTAAGAACGTGATTCAAAACTTGGCACTGGCTGCCTTTCTGAAATGACTTCCCTCCATGGAGCACACACACAGGACACACAGGTCTCCACTGAAATGGCATTCGGGGTGGAAAGGTAGAGCCATGACTTCATGCTTTTGGAAAGAGTGCACATCACAATGAAAAAGTAGAGGGAGTTTGCAAACAGACACCAAAAGAGAAAACTGATACCCCAAATCAGCATCACTGAAGCCTGGCTCTGGGTACAGAAAAGCAGCCCTAGGGAATAGAAGGCAGGAGAGCTCGGGGCCCAGCAATCTCTCAGGAACTGGCATCTCACATGGTGTCCTTGGATAAGGTGTTTCAGGGGACTGTGGAGCAGCCCTTTCCAGTAATTATTCCCTGCTAAGCATTTCTAGAGTCCATACTACCTGAAACCCTAGCAGAATATCCAAGGATCTGTAGTTACTCTAAAAGAGAAAAAAGAACTTGTCCAACTATCATAAAATTAAGACTTCCTGTTGATCCCTGAAAAGTGTGACATTTCCCAATCCTGATTACTTTGATTCTGTCCTTTTGTGTGTTTTTTGACACCAGGAAATCATGGGGCCTTTCAATATTCCCAGGACTCTTTTATTTCTAAAACTAAAAGGAATACTGCCTGATGTGTTTCTTGAACAATCTAACCACAAGAAGGCAGATTTTATTCTGGATTGGGTAGTTCTCACTTTTTATTCAGCTTTGTGTGGTCTGAGCAGATTCCCCAAATTGTAATATACAAATAATTGTGCTCCCAATGGGCTCAGTGTGAATCCTTTACAGCCAAGATGTGGGGCTTTGGTACTCCTGGTGATCGACTCGCAGTGGGGTACAGGGCAGCTGAACAGACACTTCTGATTCCAATGATCTATAGTGAAGGTTCTAGAACTTCAGTGAGTACAGAATCACCTGGGGGACTTGTTAAAACACAAGCTGTGGACCCCCTCTGGAGTTCCCAATCCAGTTGCTCTTCTAACAAGTTCCCAAGTGGTGCTGATTGGACTGGCTGGAGCCCAAATTTGGACATCTACTTGTCTCTAGGAATAAGGAACATGAGGAGGGGAGAAATAGTTAAATGATTCCTAAGCTCCTCCTGGCAAAATTCTTACCAGTCACCAAGCCAGTTTACCTCCCTGCAGGAGCAAGGCTAGTGCACAGGAACGCAGGATGAGGACCCACTGGCAGGACCTAAACGTGGATACTCAAGACCTGGAGACTGGTGTGGATACCCAAGACCTGGAGACTGGTGTGCACACTCAGCCTCTGTTCTGGACTGGTTGGCAGAGACACCCTCCAGGAGGGGCCAGGCCTGTGCATCAGAGCAGGGGAAGGCTCTTAAGGGCAGTAGGAGATGGGAAGGTCACTGGCTAGATAAACACTCCCATGTGGCTGAGCAGGAGGGACACTGCACATGCTCTTCCATCTTCTCCTGACAAATGAAAGGTTATTTGGGCATCAAACTCATTTAAAGACAGAAACACTACAGAGGATGTTTCTCTGGTTGATAGGTGAGGAGAATGAATGAGGAGACCCGAGGCAGGACACAGTGAGGCATTCTTCTGCATGACCTTTCTCTTGAACCCACCCCTCAGTGCTCCTGCAAGCATCAGCATGGAACCCAAGCTCCTCAGGACCCAGTCTGAAAACCACTTAGTGGACCTTTTCCTTCTTTCTCCTTCCTGTATCCATGCAAGGTGTTCTGAGCTCCTTGGTGGTGGAAATCTATGAGATGTGGTGAACCACACAGATATCCACAGCAGATTTCTGATTTCTGTCTGCAATAAAATAGCAGCTGTCTAGAAAAGCTTGCATCCTAATTTTGCTGGAGAATTAGAGGATGATTGAGTAACCATGGGTATATAGTGGTAATCGTGGGCTCTGGGAGAAAGTCAGAGAGAG
>NW_004524801.1:1369991-1394205 GCF_000260255.1 Octodon degus | reverse complement strand
AAAAAAAAAAAGAACATGGACTCTTGCAGCCATACTGCTCAAGTTCAAATCCCAACCCAATCATATTCTGTTTCAGTCCGTGGGCAACTGCTGAGCTTCTCTCTGTTGTACCCTCAGCTGTAAAAATGCAAGTGATAATGCTGTGATTGCAGCCCCTGCTCAGAGTATTGTTGAGACAATCAAGTTAATCGATATATTTAAAGCACTTGGAGAAAAGCTTGTTACACAAAAAGGACAGTAAAAATGTTGGATGTGTATCTTAGTCTTTTTTTGCTTTTCACTACTGGAGCAAAATACCCAATACCCACAGCTTAAAGGAGGAGAGGGGGACAGCCAAATAGCTCAGCAGATTAAAGCACCTGCAAGCAGGTGCAGGGGCTGGGCCTGCCATGCTGGCCCCGACTGCAGGGCATGCTGAGACAGCCACTGAAACTGGGCATGGTGCCACATGCCTGTAATCCCAGCTCTTGGGAGGCTGTAAACAGGCAGATCACTCCAAGTCTGATCTAGTAGCAAGACCCTAAACATCTTGTAGAACCTTCCATAAAAAAAATAAAATAAATAAAAGGATGAGAGGCTTAGTTTGGGTCATGTTTTAGACATTTTGGTCCATATTCAGCAGGCACAAATACAAAAACAGCATGGTGGAAGGGGCTGCCATGGAGCAACATGACTCCTGACAGCAGCCAGGAAGCAGAGGGAGAAGCGGAGAGCTGGGAAGGGATATTCCTTTCCAGGAAGATGTGCCCCATAGTGACCCAACTCTTCTGACTCAAATTCCCAGCAAGTCTGTCATATCAGCCTCATCATTCAACCACTTTGCAGCTCTACTGAAAGCCAGCATTACAGTTTGTGTCTAAATGTCCTCCCAAAGCCTCGTTCAGTCACATGGGGGGCTTTTTAGACATGGCTGGACCTGGAGGACGTGCTGGGATCTGGCGCATGATTACTAAATCAGTCCACACATTGTTTTGTTATAGTTTTGGCTAGGACTAAGGGTGCCCTAGGACAGGTAGCCTGCATATAAGGGACAGAAAGAAGGTGAATATGTTCTCACCTGCCTGCTTGTCAGGAGCTGTTTCTGCTCTATGATGTCCCCTGACATGCCTCAGAGCCAGCCAACTGTGGACTGAAACCTCTACCAACTATAAGGCAAATAAAACTTTCCTCCTTTAACTTTTGGCATTGGGTAGTTTGTCTCCCCAATGAGAAAAGTAACTAAGACAGCCCATAAGGCCTTTGGGGGAATATGCTCCATCTAAACCCTAATCAACAGATTTTACTCTTGTACAATAAACTTGATTTTTATTTGTTGAGGGTAGGGCAGAAGCTGGGAACATCTTGAATGATGAGAGCTGGGACCCAGAGCAGCTTAGCTCTTGGGAGAAGGTGAGACCCATGACTGACCCCGGCCTCTAGTTTGCTTCCTTCTGCACCTCTTTCCCCAATTCAAGTACTAAAGGGGCCTCCTGCCTGAGCTATGATAATCGGGACAACAAAGCCAGCAGCAGTGGTTATTTAATACTGTGCATGCTGGGCTGTGCTCAGTGTTTTCCATATGCTTTCCCCCAGGTTGGGGCTCCCTGGAGGCTCAGAGGCAAAGGTTCATGTTCCAGTGATTTATGAAGGATAAGCTCCAAGGGAAATGGGTGAAGCATGAGGAAGCAGAGTAAGCAAGGGAAGGGAGCCCAGAAAGGGTAGGACCTCGGGCAAAACAGCCAGGAGGAAGCTTTCCCTTGATCATGTGAGAGGCTATAGGTACAAATGATACCCCAGATTGTGCCCAAAAGACTAAAGGGAACTGGTCTTATCCTACCAGTACCCCATCAGTTCAGGGATGAAGTCTTCTTTGGAGAAATTCAAATTCCCAGGCACTTCTAGTGCTACATCCTTGAGTCAGGTGGGGCTTGGGTAGCCCAGGGGAGGCCTCAGGTGCTGGGTATTTCTGGAAGCAAAACAAACTCCATGGGGAAGAGAGGAAAACAAATGAGGAAAAGAAGCCCAAGGAGATCTACATGGAGGAGGGATTAGAAAGCACAGACTTTCCACACCACTGTGACTTTACTCTAAAAACGGGAGGCTTGGTCTCCACCAGCCTACTGTCCACAAACAGCAGCAGACACAATGTGGTCCATGGCTGAGAGTCATCCTTCCAGCTGGATTTGGATCTCACTTCTCCATCAATGAACTATGTGAATATGGTCTTCTGTTTGGCTTTGTTTTCCATATCTGTAAAACTGAGAACAACACAGAGCTTGTTTCAAAGACCTGTTCTGAGAATTAAATGTGTCATGACTTGTAAAACACTTGAGACATTCCCTGACACATAGTCGAGGCTCAATCGATGATAACTTTCACAGTGTGGATGGGTGGTTACACTAGGAGTATGCACAGCGAGACAGGGATTGTCCAGGAAATAGGAGGATCAGCAGATGGAGTGTGAGAGATGAGGTGGTGTTATGATTTATATTGAGAATGTCCCCCAGAAGTCTAATTCATTCAGAAGCAGGTTTTGGATGATGATTGGATTATAGATGCACTCTACTTATCAGTGGATTAATCCACTGAGGAATCCATACCTGAATGTGCTACTAGGAGGTACCTTTGGAGGGTATATCTCTCCTAGCTTCTTCCTTTGCTTTGTGCTTCGTGGTCTATCCCTGAACCCCCAAAAACTCATGCATATCCCTTTACGCAAAAGATATTTAGTCTATCTTCAAGAGTTACCAAAGTCTCAACAGTTTCAGCATTCCTGAAAAGTCCAAGTACCAAGTATCCTTTGAGATTTAAGGCAAACTCTTAGCTGTGAGATTCTGTACCAATTAAAAATTAAATGTTGAGGCCGGGGAGATGGCTCAGTGGAATAAGCACTTGCCTGGCAAGCTCAGGGACCTGAGTTCAATCCCCGGTTCCACAAAAAAACAAAAAACTGTAGGGTTCCTTCTGTGTGGGCTGGGGAGATGGCTCAGTGGAATAAACACTTCTCTGGCAAGCATAAGGGCCTGAGTTCAATTCTCGGTTCCGCAAAAAAAAAAAAAAAAAGAAAAGAAAAAAAAAGAAAGGAAGAAAGAAAGAGAGAGAGAGAAAGAAAGAAAGAAAGAAAGAAAGAAAGAAAGAAAGAAAGAAAGAAAACAAAAACAAAAAAATTAAATGTTTCCAACATTTGATGGCACAAGAAAAACATTTTCATTCCAAAAGTTTAAGGCAGAGGGATATAAAGGACTGGGGCAAAAGCAAGTCCAAAATCCAGCAGGACAAACAGTAAGCCCTACTGTTCCTTGTGCAGCATCTGAAGCCATGTGTGCAAGGTATGAGCTCCAAAGGGCTTGGGTGGCTCAGCTTCTATGGCATTTCTGCTGGTTGTAGCTCCCAGGGCCTCTCTCTTGGGCCTGCTCAGCTCCCTCTGTGCAGCTTTCCTCAGGTGATCCATATTCCTGGCTTTTCCAAACTTCTGGGGTCTCCACTGAGCCTTTGGCTTCACCCTCACAGCTTCATACACTGCCCTCTCAGCAGCACACTGCCTGGTCTCCCAGGCCTTCTGAAATTGGGGTGGAAGCCTTCTGCATGTGCCTAAAACCAGTGCCACATGGATGATGCCAATGTCTGCTGCCAGCTGGAGCAATGGCCTGGCTTTCTGGACTCTTGGCTATAGGGGTTGAGTGTCTGGATTACTGGTCACTCTGAATCCACTTTGGAGAAATAAATTCTCTATGCTTCCACCATTCTGGAACATGATGCTCTGCAGCTTTCTCCTCAAATAAAGTTTTGAGACTGTAAAGAGCGGAACTCTGCTGCTTCTTGTGATGGTCCCAAGCCATCTTTTCTATTTTCTTGTTCCATGTCAGCAATCAGGATCTCCTCTGATCTATCTTTGTTGTCCATTGTTTTACTGGAGCTTCCTCTCTAGCCAAACACACACTATTTTAAGTCATTCTACTGGGATCTCAGTTCTTGATCTTCAGCATAGATCTGGTTAAAAGCTCCCAACAGTAACCATGACATTGTCTCAACATCAGACTGCCTTGGAATCTGTTCTTCCAGATTAACTAGTCTGCTGCCCTTAATCTCAATCTCAGACAAGGTGTCTGGAAAAGAATTAAATGCAGACAAACATCTTGTCAAGCTGTAACACGCATCATCTGGAGTTCAGCAGCAATGCAGTCCTTCTGCCCAGCAGAAATCTCCTAAGCCTGGTCTCTACAGGCAGGATTTCTATCAGCCTTTTGGCCTTCTGTGCTCTGACCAGAATCTCCCTTACAGGATAGCTTAAGGCATTCCAATTCTACTGTTTCATTTGATATCTCTGAACCTTTTCAAAAACTTCTCATAAGCCATTTCTAAAGCCTCTTGAACCACATGGTCAGGCTATGATCCCCACTCCAGAACAAATTCTTAGTTTTTTTTTTCTCCTTTCTGAGACAAAATACCCAACACCCAAATTAAGGAAGGAAATGTTTACTTAGCTCACAGTTTGTAGAGGTTTCAGTCCATAGTCAGCTGGCCCCACAGCAGGATGGGATGGCACAGGGCAAGAAACACTTCAAGGTGGCAGAAGACAGCAAAAGCAGCAAGAGCAAAAGGGGGAAAGAACAAGCCTTATATTCTGCTTTATATTATAAGCAGGCTACCATGCCTTAGGGCTGCTGTCCTCCTCTTACACAGGATGAAAATATCTCCAAATCGAGGACCCTGGCCCCCTGTTAAGTAGCTTAGCTAAGCTTCTCAACTTCTCAAGTTGACACAAGGTATCAACCATTACAATCCATGTATTAGCATATATCAGTTCTGCATTCCTTTTTACTGCCAAAAAGTATTCCTTGCATGAGTTGTCAGAATCAGCCCCTTCTCTGTAGCTCTGCTTTCCATGATCTGTTACCTAAGGTGAACTGCAGTCTGAAAATCCTAATGAGAATTCCAGAAATAATCAGTTCATCAGTTTTAAGTCCTATGTGGTTCTGAGTAGGGTGATGAAATCAGACACTGTCAAGCTCAAGAATCAAGCCTCTGTCTACTGTATCCATGCTATCTTGACTCACTCAGGAGCCATTCTGGTTGTCACAGTGATGGTTGAGGTTTTGCAATGCTAATGTCCAAAGGACCGGTATGCAATAGCCCAAGACCACATCACCATGCCTATGTCACTCACTCCTCCTCATTTAATTATGTACACATTGTGCCATCTCATAGTATCTCAAGAACAGTGATATGGTACAAAAGATATTTTGAGAGAGAAGCCACATTTATATAACTTTCACTACAGAATATTGTCATAATTGCTCTGTTTTACTATTAGTTGTTTTATTTTATGCTGTGCTGAATTTTTAACATTTTTTCTTTTTTTTTTCTGTATTTTAGGGAAGGGTCTACAAGGTGTTCAGGGTCTTACTACTAGATCAGACTCTTATGATTCTCCTGTTTTACAGCCTCCCAGGTGCTGGGATTACAGGCATGTGCCATCACACTCAGTCTCAATTGCTATCTCAACATACCCTGGGGGGGCGAGGCCAGCATAGCAGACTCGGGGATTGAACCCTGGGGCTCTGCACTTGCTTGCAGGTGCTTTAATCCACTGAGCTATTTGGCTGGTCCTTGAATTTTTATCATAATTATTTATGTGGGGTTCATTTGGAACTCTGAGGTTTTAGGAATTACTGAGGATATTGGATAAGGGTGCACACATTTATTTTATCTACCTATCAGGTGGTGGACATTAATTTTTTTTCTGTTTTTGGTACTTATGAGTAGTGCTGCTATGAACATTTGTATACTAGTTTTAGACATATGTTTTCATTCTTCTTTAATATATACCAAGCAGTGGAATTACTAGATCATACGGAACCTCTGTTTTTAAGCTTTTGAGGAACTGCCAACCTGTTTTCCAAGCAGTTGCACCGTTTCACATTCCCACTAGCAGCATGGAAGGGGTTCTGATTTTTCCAAGTCCTTGCCAACATGCGGCTTTATATATCTTCGATTCTAGCCCATCTTGGTGGGTTATGTGCTGCTGTCTCATTGTCAATTTGACTTACATTTTCCTAATGGTCAAAATTTTTGAGCAACTTTTTCTGTGCTTATTGGCCATTTATAAATCTTCTTTGGGGAAATATTTGTTTAAATTCTTTGTCCATTTTTTACTTGAATTATTCGACTTTTTATTAGCAAGTTGTAAGAGTTCTTTATGTATGCTGAACACCCCTCTCACCCAAAATATAAGTTTCAAATATTTTCACCTATTCTGTCAATTATGTTTTTATTTTCTTGATAACATCATTTGAAACATACACACACACACACACACACACACACACACACACACAAATCAACATTTGATGTAGTCTAGTTTCTCTATTTTTTCCCTTTGGTTGCCTATGCTATTGGTGTTATATGTAAGAAATTATCACTTAAACCAAAGTTACGAGCCACTCTAATATTTGATTCTAAGTTTTATAGTTTTAGTTCTTTCACTAAGCTTTCTGATACATTAGGTTTTGTTTTGTTTTTCTGAGACAAGTTCTTACTTTGTAGTTCAGGTTGGTCTTGAATTCACCGTGTAGCCCAGACTGGCCTCAAATTTGTGGTGATCCTCCTGCCTCAGCCTCCTAACTTCTGGAATTAGAGATGTGTATCACCACACTGGACCATTTTCTAACATATTCTGAATGGAATTTTGTGTACGGTGTGGTGTAAGTCCAACTTCATCTCTTTGCTTGTGAGTACCCATTGTCCCATGACTATTTGTTAGTGCCTGGGTGACCTCACATGGCCCTGGGGAGACAGACGTGTGCTTCCTGCTGCCTCTGCTGGATGACAGCAACTGGCTCCACAGAAAGGCTAGAGCTAGCATTTATCCAATGGATTATAACATATGTTTTACACCTGTCCAGACCTTGTCTTCATTGGGTTAGCAAACATAAAATCAGGAGCAGAAATCTTAAATGTGTATTTTGTGTGTCACAAAAATCAGGTAAACTTGAATAATTCACCATTTAGCATTTAGCTTTGGAGTTGTCTAGCCTTGGTTATTTATTTATTGTTGCATTTTGGATATCTCTTTTCCTATATCTCTGGGATCTATTGAGTTAGGTGAAGAATCCAAAGTGGAAATGAAAGATTGGTTGAGACTCTAGATTTGTTGGGATGGATTTGCCTTAAACAACAATTAGGGAGAAGGGGCATCGTTACTGGGTGGTTTGGCTTCCTGAAGAGCAAACATTGCTTCACAAGAGCTTTCTAACCCTTGCCTCCAACCTCCTCTGGGCAGGCTCTGGCCAGCTTGTCTGCTCAGTTGGACTCTGCAGGTCTCATCTTCTTGCTAGCCTTTCCAATACAGTCCAGACACTCACTTTGAAAAGAACATTTTGATACTTTCTTTGGATTTTGGAGGACCAAATGAGAATCTTCTTAGCAATTGTCTCGGTTAGAGTTAGATTCATTAGTCTGCAGCCAAGGCCCTATGTAAGAGTGGCTTGCGAAAACCTGAGCTTATTTCTTTGCTGTGTGTATAGGGCTGTGGGATGGGCCTGCTCCTTCAGGCCCTGGCATGTGGCCTGGTCGGCTGGGCATGGCTGCTTATGGCACCAGGTGTCCAGCCATTGCAGCTGTTTTCCAGTCCAGAGAAGGAAGGAGAGAAGGCAGGGACAGCCCTTTCCTTCAGGTATACTTTCTGGAAGTAGAACCATTGCTTTACCTTCAGGCTTTGCCTAGAACTCAGTCCTGAGGCCACACTTACCTGAAAGCTAGCATAGGAAATGTAGTATCGTTATCCCAAAGGGCGTGGGCCCAGCTAGAAATTGGGGTCTCTATTGCAAAGGAAGCAGAACAGAACTGATTTGGGGGAGAGGGGCCTGGACCTTGCCAGGGTCCAAGGGAAGGACGTTCTATCCAAGAGTCCTTTCCTTTATTAGACTTTGACTTACTTTTAATCTGGCAGACAAAATTGTACTTTTTAAATCATGTACATCATGATATATTGAAGCAAAGGAACAATTAATCTGACAGATGATACCAAATTATATAGCTAGCATTTAGAAAAAAATCTTTTCATTTATTTATGTATTTGGTACAGGATCTCGCTATGCAATTTAGACTCCTAGTGCTTCTCCTGCCTCAGCCTCCCCAGGGCAGGATGACAGGCGTGCACTACCACACGCAGTTTCAGTAGCTGGCACAGCTCACCCAGGGCTCCGGGGCCAGCACAGCATATGGTGCTAGAGATCAAACCTGGCCCTTGTGCTTGCCAGGCAGGCAATTAGACCACTGAGCTAGCTCCCCAGCCCCTATAGCTAGCATTTTAATGCATTCTATTGCCATAAATCTTAATCACTATGTCCAACAGAGCTCTTCAACTGTTTGTTTTCTTTTCTTTTCTTTTTTTTTTAAAAAAAAATATTTATTTATTTACTCATTTATTTTGTGTGTGTGGCCAGCTCAGCCCACCAGGGGGCGGGCTGGCTGGCATGTGGTGCTGGGGGATTGAACCGTGGTTCCTGTGCTTTGCTTAGCTTAGCTTGTTCTAAGTAGGTGCTGTAGACCACTGAGCCATCTCATCAGCCCCTGTTTTTCTTTTTTTCACTTGTGATTTTTTTTTCCCAGAACCAGCGATTTAACTCAGGCCCTTGCGCTTGCCAGGGAAGCACTTATTCTACTGAGCCATCTCCCCAGCCCCCTTCTACTTGAGATTCTATATCCTTTGCTCAATGTCTCCCCATCCATTCTGCCCCAACACTCCTGCCCCTGAAACTCCCAGACTGCTAGCCATTCAGTGAGATCAACCTTTGAAATCCCACATCTGAGTGAGATCGGGCAGTATTTGTCTTCCGTTTCAATTCTGCAAATGACTTGTCCGCCTGGCTGGGGAGCTGGCTTAGGAGAGTGTGAGAAGATTTAGATGACTTGGGCAATCTAGCCTCGTCTTGCTTTTTTACTGAATATTCTCAGATTTAGTACAGGGGGAGATGGAGTTCTAGGCACTGAAGGAAATGAAACCAGCAAATGGCTCTGAATGGGGGATTTTGCTGCTTGAAATACGGTTGTACTCTATCCACTTTCAAACGAAGACGTGGACATTGTCTTCCAGAACAATTGTACCCTCCAGACTAAGGAACCCACAAAAGTGTCAATTCATTACATGTTGGCTTTAAAGAAAAAAAAAAAAACTAATTGTAACAAGTGGTTGCTGTGAACATGCAGCCTTCCTGAGGCTGCCCTTCCAGTGACCCATACCCTGACCTGGACAGACCACCTTCTGTCCAAGAGAGGAAAAGTTTTGTTCCTAGATCAGATGAAACCCTGGCTTACCCCTGGTGACCAGCAGGATTAATCAGACTCCAGTAAAACAGCTGACAGCAACACTAAACCAGCACACAATAATCCACACACACACCAGGCGGCATTCTTCCCAGCCTCTGCCTCTTCCTGCGCTCCTGAGCTTTACACTCCCCTCTTCCTAACCCTGGCCCTGTGCTCCATAAAGGAAGCCACTTGTGTGTAGGAAGCTGCCCACTTCTCAGATCAATAATGCTGTTCACCTGAGTGGGATGCCCAGCAGCGCTTTAGAGCATGAGGCTGCTTCTCTTCTGCACGCTGCCGGCAAGCTAAACCCAAAGGTGTTACTTTCAGCTTGGGGCCTTTTAAAAGTAGAGTCTTTCCAATGTGCAAAAAGTAAGCACTAAACATGGTTCAGATGCAGAGAGAGTGGAAGAGCAAAAAGAAAATACCCCTGTATCCTGTAAGCTGCCTCACTTGGCTTTCCAGGGCAAGTGTCTTCTTCATTGTACTCTCTGCAAAGAGTCACTTTCTTCCTGCAATCATAGTTTGGGTTCTATGCTATTTGTTACTTGATTCCATTTCCCAGGTCAAAAGCCCAACCTCAATAAGACCACAGGGGTGCCAATAACTTAGTATCAGACGTATTGCAATTCAAAATGATTTCCTCCCAATTTTATTTTAAACAATGTTCTGGAAGAAAAACAAGCTTGAATGATTTCTGTTCCTCCTAAATACAGCTATTTCAATCCTTGTTAAGGAAACCCTAACAGGCAGCATAAAAGGACACTTAATATAGGATGGCTGGAGGGTGAGGGCAAAATGCCACCCACCAGCAACTGTCTTTAAAAAGTTAATGGGGGGAGGGGAGCCCCAGGGAAAGCCTGCAGTGCTTGGGACAGAAAGAGAAGACCGAGGGAAACACGTACGTGCAGATGAACAGGTTTCCTGATTTTAAGTTAGACGTCACAGGAATTTCTTTTTTTATGAGGGAATAAAACAAAATCCACTTTCCCGATGTGTGCTTCGGACGAAGGATTTCAAAGCAAGGCTACCTTTCCAAATCACAACACCCATCCTATTAATCTTGACTTACGTGAATGAGCGAATTATACAGATTTCAAGCCCGACCTTCCAGCCTTAAAGAGCTCTGAGGAGACTGAATAAAGCAACCTAGTTTTACTCCGGGGGATTTCACAGGGGCGACTTAATTCTCCTTTCATCTCTAGAGGAGGACTGCAACTCTAAAAGTGAGCAGGTTTTCTTTTCTGCCTCCTGGTGAGAAGGCTTGTCTTGCTTTTTTGCTGAGGCAAGACTGAGGTGGGTGACCGTCTGTGTTTGTCACCTTGGAAGGTTTGAAGAAGCAGAAATAAGCCTGACATAATAGGCAAGTGGCGACCCCCCCCCCCTTCCTCCAGGAAAGTGACTGCCTTTGCAAATACCAGTTTGCTTCTTGATTTTCCATGGTCCAACCCTGTATTAGCTCAAAAAGACATGTTGAAGTTATGATGCTGGTAATAACCCCAAATATGCCCAAAGAACAAAGCAGAAGGCATGTCTGTTTTGTTCTGTCAGGCAAATTATGATCGCAGTTTTCTCCCAATGTGAGGTTTTCCCCCCTGGATTGTTGATACCAACACCAGACTCTTTTATTGAGTTCTGAAAATGAAATTAAATATTGGGAGAGGGCTTATTATGTAGATGTGAACTGTTTCAAATGAAGAAAAAAAAAAAACAAAGGAAAAGTTTCCAGGAAAATATACCAGATAATCTAAGCTAAAAGAAAGACTTTATGTCTTTCTGTGCCTCTTGCAAGGGACCCTAGAAGAGAAAGCCTACCAGGAACTGTCTGACAGCAAATGTAGAAGCAGGGCTGACAGATGGCTCTCTCTGCCTGGGTTAGCCTGACTTGTACCGGAAGGGTAGCTCCCAAGCAGTGGTTCACCAATAGGGACTGTTACCAGAGGTTAGCAGCAGCCGTGGACAGAAATGGCTCTGATTTATTCCATTTTTGCACAAAGTAAGACTCCAGATCACAGGTCAGCCCTTCATATCCTAAAGACTTATTATAAAGGATCAATTTGTACCAAATCTGGCATGCAAATTGAACAGTATTTTAACTGATGCCATAGGTTTTATTCTTCCACATGTTCCAATCTTGGAATAGGCTATGAAAAGTACAAGTTAGAGCCTTACAAAAATAAAATCTTCATGAATACAGTGACATTGCACAGCTCTCGGTTGGATCTGTACAGTAATTGTCACATTGTGTAAGAAGATTGTAGGAATGGGGAAAATGTGAATAGTCTTGCATTCTGAGTTATGGAAAAGAACTTTTAGAGGTAGCGGATGTAGCTTGGTATTAGAATATAATTAACATGAGAGGCCCTATTTGCATACCCTCTGCCAAAAAACCATTATTTTTATTTATTTATTTTTTTTTTAGAGTTTTAAATTTTTTATTAGTAAATGTTTGCAGTATATGACAATTATATTCCTTGTGGGAAGTTGGTAGGCATACATAACACATTTAATTTTTTTGTCCTTTCTTTCCCCTCCTCTCCCTTCTCCCTCCATCTCTTGGTTCCTTCCCTTTTACAAAAGTTCTATCTCCATGTTTTCTGCTGTGGAGAAAACATTTTATGTTGCTCTTCAAAGTAGATTTTAAGATCTACGTTACAGTATATTTCCAATTTCCTCTTCTCCTACTTTATGCTATTGTGGGCATAATAAAATGTCCTGTATATGTGGCAAACTCTATGATATTGCCTATTATTTTTTAAAATAATTTTGTTGAGAAACAAATAGTAATGAGACAGTTTCAAAACCGATTAGTAGGATAGTTTCAATAATTAATACATTGCATATTGTTGTCTTCTTAGTGGTTATTCATAGTACAAGATGCAGACATGATATCCTGCCCACAAACTCTATTAGTACAAATCCTTCTATTCATTGAATTAAGAGAAAGTAGCTGTATATCTATCCTATTTTGAATATACAGATAAAAAATGGTCCTTCATTTGTATCCTTTTTTTGTTTAGAAAAACATTATTTTGAAAGAAATATTTAAACTTAACATTTCTACAGGAATAAATAAAATTACTATAGTGAAATCATTAAATAGTGATCACTTCATGGGTGAAATGCAAAAGAATTCATTTCAATTCAGAGAGAAAAAGAATGCCACTGTTCATTGATAGGTTATAGCTTCATAATATGTATACTTTTTATTCCAATAAAGAACTGCATCAAAGTTTTGTACCTCACTTATGCAAAGGAATACTAAAATAGATAGAACATGCAACAGTGCAAGGATTTAGTTATTGTCTGATTTTGTTAATCTCTAAATGGCTTATTTTTATGTGAATTAATCAGATAGTTTAATATACTCCTGTCTGCCCACTGAATATATCTCTGAGTTAGATTATGTAAACAGTTCCCTGCTGGGCAGAAGTGTCCCTAACTCCTCCCTTCATATTAAATAGTCACATGAGTCACCAAAGGAGCCTACCCTGCGGAGTAACAAAATGAACAGGAAACGGACCCTCCTCTGGTTCGAATCTGAGACCATCCCTTCCCAAAGCTTTATGGGGTACTAGAAACCAACACATCTGACCAAGAGGTCTCTGAAGTTTCAGGCTTTTATGTTCATATTTTTGAAATATCTTTACTATGATGCAAGTCTTCATCTTCAATCAAAATTGTTTGGAAAAAAGTCTTCCTCTAGAAATTGTTGTCGGAAGTAATTGATCCTAAATCTAAATTTTCTCTGTTCTGACTTGCTATATGAATCCATAAAACAAACGCTACTAAATGCATAGCCCTTCTACAAATGCTGGTTAAAAACTCAGCTGTGCCTACTAACACTTATAATTAACTATGGTTTTAGTCCCAAAGGGAATACTGAATGCATACTTTATTTTTTTTTTCCTCCTAGCTTTGGGGCCAACGCATCTAAGGGGATATAAAAAAGCTCAAGATGAGATATGCATATGTGCCAGCATCTCATGATGGTCTTCACTGTATGTCACAAACACATACTAATAAATTTTGTAAAAAAGAAATACCTAAGGACATTTTAGCTTTTGCCACTGTTCAAACTCAAGTCCATTGTAGAGCTCTCTTCTCAGTCTGGATCCTTTATGTAAGTCAGGACAAATAAAATAAAATACATATAAAAGCAAAGTATCATAACTTTCTGCTTGTATTTCATTTTATTTTAAAAGCTAAACTTTGAAATGTCAGGTGCCCTTGAGTTCTGCAGAGAGTTCGAAGGCCTTTAGGCAAGGTGTCTTGGCTGGAGGAAATTTTTCTTTGCAGGCTGTCTGTATAAGTGTGTGTGTGTGTGTGTGTGTGTGCGTGCGTGCACACGTACACACACCCAAGCTTATGTCTTTGACTGTACCCTTCGAGATGGAGTTAGGAAGGAGTATTTCTCCTGCCAAAATACACACACAGCCTCGGATTAAAAGGGCTGAAACCTACCAGCAAGTTCTTACCGCCCTCCCACAATCATTAGACCAAATCCACATCATTCTAGATTCATTTTTCCCTTATTCATCTGTCCAACTAATTCCTCCCGCATTCACTGGGCTTATATCTTAATCTTTTCTGTTACATAGAGAATACATAATGAAAGGCTGCATTTTCTGGGTACATGCACACATTTGGAGTGGATGAACCATATGCAAAGTGACATACAATGCTGAATGCCTGCTGAATGGTGTCCAGCACTAAAAACACTGTGGACCCATGAACAAAAAGTAGGCGAACAAGAGCCAGCTCCGGCCTGGCCTCCGCTAGAATGCCAGGGACTTGCCGCAGAAACATGGGTATAATTTCACTGTTTTCACTCACACAAGCTGTGGGAAAGGAGTCACCATCTGATGTTTGATTGTGTGGGATATGTTTTTGGCAGTGGCCTCGTATTCCACATTGACAAAAAGAGAGAGAGAGAGAGAGAGAGAGAGAGAGAGAGAGAGAGAGAGAGAGAGAGAGAGAGAGAGAGAAACAAGAAAGCAAAAAAGGGGGCTGAGGAGGAGGGGGCAGAAGAATAAAGAACAGAGCTACATTTGCTGTTTTTAATTTGCTGTCTGGAGGACAAGCACAGCTGATAGTTCTGACTAGTGGCCACCGGAAAATGAGGGCCAGGACCAGGCTACTGTCCCCCCATCCCCCAGACCCTTTTCACACCGAAGCCACCACAAGGGGACTTTGATCTGTCTCCCCCCCCTCCTCCCGTCCCCGCAGCCTGGTTAACTTATAACTGGACAGTGGGGCTGACACTGACATTTGCCTGATTTAATAAAATCTTTTATCCCAAGGAGTGGCTGGGAAGGCAGGGTCCTGACAGCCCCAGGGAGAAGAGGCCCAGCTCTCAGAGCAGGCATTTTCTGGAGCTGGAGGGAAAGGGAAACACACACATAAACACACACATAGATACACACACTCATACACTGAGTGCCGTGTGTTTTCATCTGCCGCGCAGCTGCCAAGTAGCCACAGGTCTCCCGAGGCTTGTGGCTGGACTCAGGCAAGGTATTTGGCTTACACCCTGAGTCTCCACCCCAGACAGGAAAGAGTTGTGTTATCCTTTGTCCTCTCTACCATTGCCCCCTTATCCCAGAGATTCTGAGTTTAACAAATAAACACACAGGAAGCCCAGCTACAATTTGAATTTCAGAAAAACAAGGACTACAAAGAAGTGTCTGTGCTGGGTGTCCCGGATGTTATGTGGCACCCACACCCCCACCCAGCATGTCTCCTGGCTGCCCATCTTCCTCTCCAGTTCCACCTGCCTTCATCCCTGGGTTCTGAGAAGATCTATGTAGGTGGGTGGCTGTTTTCTAGAAGATTACTTGGCCTTGCTGGTGAAGAGGTTCCCTCTGGCCTTCCAGTTCAAATCAGGAGGCATTACCAGTGATTACAGACAGGATTCAAAGCCACTACCTCCTGTCCCCAGGGTCTTCCTCTAACAGGTTTTCCATGATTTTATTTAGACCATGTCTTTAGAACTCTCTGGCCCGGCACCCATTGCTTTTTCCAGGGGCAGATAGGATGTTTGATGGAAGCTCTGGAGGCAAGGCCATCTGCTGTGCAGTCCAGCAGTGCATCCTCCGCGCCTCCCACCGCCAGCCTGCCACGTCCCTGGGTAGCACCTCTGCTTCTGTTCCCAGGAATACTGGACTGCTGTTTCTGTTCACCAATGCTTATGAATGAGCTGCCAAAACCTCTGGGCTTTGTCCAGAGGTGGGTGTGCTGCTAGGAGTTCCCCATTTGTGGGTCTAGGAGGCATATCTGACTGGGGGTCTAGATAAAGGAATGAGTGTCCCTTTGTAAGTGGGCAGCAAGGCCGTGACTCATGGTCAGGCTGTTCAGAGGTCTGCCAGGTGGAGGTGGGGGTTCAAGATCAGACATAAAGCCCAGAGCTGCCCTGTGCTGACATGGGTACACTCTGAGGGACAGGTTCAGAGAGGCATTCCTCCTTAGCATGCTCCCCTTCTGGGCTGCGTATACTGGCGGCGACAAGAAGTGTGGTTTCCCCTTGTGGGGGAATTGCTTTTCTTTTCAGACACCCTGTTCAGGGGCACAATGGCCGCTTGTAATGATCGCATTAGCATCTCGGAGCAATATATCTACACTAAATTAAGACCGCTTTGTAATTAGTACTGATGATCACAGCTGCGGAGACAAATGGCATATGTGCTAATTAAATAATTTGTCACTTGACTGTTAAACAAACAATTCAGCCTCTTTACATTACAAACGGCCTTCTCCGCACACATGCACCCGTGGGCAGCCTGCCCCCCTTGAGTTCGCGATGCGATGCGTAGGGAGCAAGCTCTGTCCCTCCCGTAGGACGAGGTGACAGGGAACTTACAAGCCTCTCAGACTGGGAAAGTTTTCTTGGAGAATGAGATCCAGGAGAACAGACTCTGCTCCTGGGACCACATTCAGAAATCAGCTCACCTTGTCGGGAAGGTTTCTGAGCTCCATTGTGTGGGCCTGTGTGGGTGTGACCAAGAACTCGCTGCAGCCACCAAAACTGCACATCTACAGATCCGCTCCATCTCCTGTCTTCAGATACAGTCTCTTCTCAGTTTGTGATTTTTTTCTTTAGGTTTTTTTTTTTTGTTTGTTTTTGTTTTTTTTTTTTACTATTTAGTAGCCTATAAAGCCTAGTTGTGAAATGTGGGTTTAATGAGGGTGCTTATTAGCTCGTATAGTGGCTTCCTGTGAACCAAGGGGGATTCAGCCCCATGCAGGGCACAGCGTAGGTAAGCAGGGTTCAGGTTGGATTGGCTCAGAGCGCTTGCGCAGTGGACATCCTGCCCGGATGTAACGGGCAGTCCCATGTCAGTTGCCTCCTCTACAGGAGAGGTTTGGGTAATTTAGAGCCACAGAAAACTCAAGTCGATTGTCAGTGTGCTCTTCCTTCCTTGCCTATTTATTTATCAGATAAAAATTATAAATAAATATTATAAATAAATAAATGCTGACTGAGGTCATTTAATTTCACCTTCTCCTCTACAGCCATACCACCCTGAATGTGCTCCATCTCATCTGATCTCGGAAGCTAAGCAGGGTCTGGTTAGGACTTGGGTGGGAGACTGCCTGGGAATATCGGGTGCTGTAGGCTTTTAAAAATAAAATAAAATAAAAAATAATTTCACCTTCTCAGTCCTGCCTATGTTCTCAGCCAAGCGACACTGTGTACTGGGGGCACACGATGGATGGAACGTTAGGGGAAACCCCGGTTGAATCCACACAAAGTGGTTCCGTTGTGTTGGTTTTCAACAGGTGGGGAACGAATGCAAGAGAAGCCTTGCCACTGAGGCTTCTGAGAATGGCTGAGTCCCTTCTGAGACTGGCTGAGTGTGGCAATTTCACACTCAGCTCTAAGGAGGCTCGTGTGTAGAACTATGGGCGACAAAGGGAATGCACTATTTTACAGTTATGGGACTCTGACTATTTGGATACAAAAGCTTGGAATGGAGGCAACTTCATCAGCAAAAGAGTGCATTTTTCACCAAAAAGCCATTCTCTACTCCTTCCCCCAACCCGATGATCTCTCTCTCTCACTTTCAGTACTGGGGATTGAACCCAGCGCCCCACACTGAGTTACATTCCCAGCCCTTTTTATATTTACTTTGAGACAAAAGTAAATTGATAAATTATTCAGACAAAGTTTGAACTTGAGGTCCTCTTGCCTCAGCCTACCACTATGCTGAGATTATAGGCCATGCAACACTATACCAGCTTCTTTCTGCATCTTATTTTTTTTTCTTTTTTTATGTAGTTAGTACAGGTTTTCCAGGGTCTCACTACACAGATTAGGCTCATCGTGTTTCTCCTGTTTTCAGCCTTTCAAGCACTGGGATTACAGGCACACTCCACCATGCCCAGTCATTTCTGCATCTTAAATATGGTTGTAGTACAAAACCTGTGTGGGCAACATCTTACATAGCCCCAAGAATCCAGTAGAAGAAAGGCCCTGCTGTCACCTCCCTGCCCATCCCTCTCTATTCCTTCCTGGAGTTCCACGTGTTTGTTGACAGATAGTTCTCTTCCTCAGTTTTATTATTTTATTCATTTTTTATAGAGAGTACACAGTACAGTTGTCCAAACCATCCTGCTTAAATACATAGATAAATCTCTTAATACTTTTCTATGCATCCAGGAACAACACAGATAGTATCTGACTTGAGGCTCTGAGTTGATATCAACTGTAAACATATTGTATCTATTACTTTCTTTGTTGGAACTTGTGATTTTGGGATTACAGGGTATCAGTCAGCTTCTCATTACTATGACAAATGCCTGAGACAATTACTTGCAAAAAGGAAAAGATTTATTTTGGTTCTGAAGTTTCAGTTCATAAGCACTCATCCCTGCTGCTTTGAGACTGTCACAGTGTAGTACATCATGGCAGGGGAGCTTGGTAGAGATGGACTGTGCACCTCCTAGTGGCCAGAAAACAAAGAGAGACAGAAAAGGGTGGAGCCTCAATATCCGGTTCAGAGTCTCGCCCACAATGACCAAATCTTCTTCTAATAGGCCCTCCTCTAAGAGGCTACGCCACTTCCCAGTAGCACCATGAGCTATGACTCAAAGGAATCGTATGCAACCTTCAAGTACATCATCTGCTCATAGATTCTGTTTATTGGGCAATCTTGTATTTCTGAAACCTGCAGTTAGAACATCAGCTCTCTTGCACAAGACAAGATTTCTTTCCTTTTCATTTCCTTGAATACCAATCTCCTAGTAGCCCAATGTTACTTTCACATGAATCCCCTCAAATACATTGTTGGAAACTTACTCTCCCAAGCAGCAGTACTGAAGGATAGGACCTTTAAGTGGTGATCAGGTCATGGATTAAATTCCTGATGGCAGAGCTGGGTAAATTATCACAACAGTGAGTTTATTATACAAGAAAACTTGTGCCTTTCCTTGCTGTCATCATGTGACCCCTTTCACTGTGTTATGGCACCATCAGAAACCCCTTGACCTTGGTCTTCCCAGCCTCCAGAACCACAAATACATTTCTGTTCATCATAAGTTACCCAGTCTGTGGTGTTAGACTGAGAATTCTGGGGAGGGAGGTAATGGGTGAATTGTACCTGGCACACTCTATGGAATGCTGGAAGTTAGCCTTATGCTGGTGCATGTGCAGGTCCCAACCCCGCGGGTAAACCCAGAAGCAGGACATCCGGACTCTGGATTTCCTGAAGGGCTTAATTAAGACCAGTTTGGGCAAAGATGCAGACATAGATGAGAAAAGAATACTTCTAAGCTCCTTTCACCACACGAGTGGGGTGCTCTCCTCCAAGGCCAAACCCCTAGCATCCCTTGTGTTTTCCATGTATTCTCTTATCCCAGCAGCCACATCCACAGAGCACCTCTGATAGGTTCTGAGGAAACAGCACAGTGGTGAAGAATGAGCAGGGTGGACAGGTGGGAAGTTAGAAAAGTTAGGGTCGTTTGATGTAAGCAGCCACAAAATGCACCACTTTCTGTCATTCTTTCCTTAAAATGTTGTCCTTTGAGTGGAGGCTAAAAAAGCCATTATTGAAAAGCTGGAAAATAGAGACAAGAAATCCCCCTGAATGGCACAGCCCAAATGCAATTTTTTTTTAACAAAAATGATTTCTTTTTTATTAGTCCATGTTCGCAGTAGGTGAAGCTTGCATTCCTTGTGTGCAGCTGGCGCTCACACACGGCACCTCCTCATTGCTTTGTGCGTGTCCTTGCTTTCCCCTCCCATCATTTCTTGATCCCCTCCCCATTTGAGGAAGATCTATTTCCTTACTTCCTATTACCTATCTTTTGTTTTGCTCTTTAACTGATTTATACTTTGTGTTTCTCATGTAAGAGAAATCATGAGATGTTTAGGCTTTCATTTCTGACTTATCTCACTTAGTGTCATGGTCTCAAGGGGCACCCATTGCCCACCAGTGACTCAAGCTTTGCTTCTATCACAGCCCAGTCGTACTCTCTTGATGTTCCCATGTTCCTTTGTAGTTCCTTGCCTGTAGACACTTTTGTTTTTATTGCTCTAATGCACATACAAGTCTGTGACATACTTCTCTCTCAACCATTGCTCTATTTACTAATCTTTTTAGAGTACTTGTTTTAATGAGTACATAATATTTCACAGAGTAGGTGGAGCATCAGTTCATCATTTTCCTTTTGATGAACACTGGGATTGCTTCTATTTTCTCTGCTATAATTAGCGTGCTAAAGATACACACCCCATCCAGAAGATTGATACCTACTCCATCCTCTATATCTGAAAGTTCCACACCTGAGAATTCAGTCAATCACAGATCAAATATACAGTAGTAGAAAACATTGTATAGTGCTAAACATGCACAGACTTTTTCTAGACATTATTACCTAAATAATGCAATGTAACAAGCATTTACATAACATTTACATTTTTTTATTTTTTGGTAGAATTGTTTTTTAGGAGAGGTTTATTTTTTTATTTTGGTGCCAAGGTCCCATCTCAGAGCTCCCAGCTTGCTAGGCAAGCATTCCATCACTGAGCCAAATCCCCAGCCCCTATAGCATTTCCATTGAATTAGATAGCACAACAAGAGTAACTTAGTGGTGATTAAAATATATACAAGGTCCTAGGCTCTGTGCAAACACTATGTCATTTTATATAAGGAACATCAAGCATCTGTGGCTTTTGATGACACTGCCAATCCTTAAAACTGATACCCACAGATACTTGAAAGATCTCCCACATTTTTCAATAAAATAGAAACATTTCTAGCTTCCAGTAGTTATCCCGTAATGAGTTAGCTCCTCTATGGCTTTGCTGCTCATTTAATCTTAACAAAAACCCCGATGGCAAACATAACTATTATTCTTGTTCTACACCAGAGCAGGGGAGAATATGGCTTAAAGAGTTTATGGAACTTACCCAATGCTAAACAGCAGTGGAGAAAGAATTTAAACCCAAGCATCTGACTGCTGAGGCTTTGTGCCTCCTCCTACTCATTAGGCTAAAGTATGTACTTAGTGCAGTTAAATAAAAAATTACATAAAATCCACAATTTATTCCTGTCTTATGCCCTCTGCCCCTGAACTTTCTCCCTATGCTGATTATAATACAACTTAAAATCAGTAGAATGAGAGAGAGGAAACTGGGGTTTCCATTTTCAGTTTAGTTCAGACTCTTTTTGAATAAGGACTCCCTGTTTTCCCATCCTGGTCACGGAGGAGTCCTGAATTGTCCCTGAGGAGAAGGGAGAGATTTATAGACTGAATCTATGCCCAAATCAGAGAGAAAAGCATTCTTTAGAAAGACAGTCTTCTGATGATGATTTTGAGAGACTTTCTGGTAATCCTTAGCAAATCTGCATGTTAATAGGAATCATTTACTCAAAGTACATATCCAGGAAAATAACTTTACATAATAACAGTAGCTTGACTCGATTACTTCAGTTTGCTTCTTGCTAGTGAATTAAAGGGAAAGCCAAGCTTTTGTGTTACAGAGCAATACACAAAATGGGAATGGCAAATTAAGAGCGTAGCTGGCTTCAACCTGCACATCTTTATTACTTCTAATGTGTGGGAGATGGAGACAAGATCAAGCATAAAGAAACACTGATACTTTCCTTAGTATTCAGGATTATTTATTGGTTTCTTCCCAACATTGAGAGCTCAAAGCCTACCTAATACTCATTAAGACTTCTGGGCAGCATCTTTCTGAAGGTGGTGACTTTATTGCTTATGGTACAGTGTCTTTTTATTTGCTTGCTCTCAGAAATACTGACATAATTTTGGGGCTGTATTTGGTCACTTTGAATCAGAGCAATATCTTTATGAAAAAAAATATGGAGTTTTTTAAACTAAAAGAAGAAGCCCTAAATAGTACAGAGAGTTCCCGGAGACCCTTCACCCTACTTCATCTGTTAGCATCTTACATGCCATGAAGCACTTATCAAAATTAAAAAATGAATTTTGCACAGTACCTTAACCAAAGCTCAGAACTTAGTCACAAACCAGGTTTGCAGCTAATGCTTTTATTCTGTCCCCAGATCCAGCACAGCATTTAGCTGTCATGTTTCCTCAGACTCCTCCAACCTGTGATGGCCTGGTGGCCTTTGCCACTTTGTCAGCTTTCTATAGGATGTACACCTCAATTTGAGTTTATGTCCTGTTACCAAGAAGCAGGGATCCAGGCAGTGAGGAGCAAGCCCCTTCCCTTCGTCCCTGGCTCTTTCTGCCCTTGATGTCAAGGCACACTGGCCATGCAGAAGTATAGGCTGCAATGTAAAGGGAAGCTCCGTCTCTGAGTGAAGGGCAGGCAGTGCCTTGAGGGACTCTGCACTAAGTGTGAGCCTGAGAACACTGTCATACACTTTTTATGCACAAAATTTACTCCTGAGAACTAGGATAACGATGATGCTTGCCAGCTACTTTGTAATTGCAAAATGTCTTCCTGTCCTCTTCTGATGGTCAGATTGCTCGGGGATTTTAATCATATAAGAAACTTACAAAATGTAAGTTCTTCGTATAAACCAGGTCGCAGCCCAAGGCTGGAGGGTCTTCCTGATATCACTGAGCTGCAAGCTGTAACACCCAGGCATGCTGTGTGCTTTGTTCTGGGGCTAGATGGCCGGTGGCCAGGTGTCAGAGGGAATGTACACAACATGTATGGTGTAGCTATGCTCTGTGTAGCCATTTTAGGTCCAAGAGCAAATGACTGATTTTAAATCATTGAAATCTTTCTTTACTTCAATGGAGATGCATGTTTGTTTGGGCTCCTTGTCCCTTAGGCCCACTAATGTCTAACTAGCAGCTTAACATCCTTATCACTATATAATAGCTAAGCTAGATAGATACTAATAGGCAGCCAGAGAGGGCTGAGCCTTCAAGGAAGTCAGTACAAAAGCTGAGAAACATCAAAATTGCAACTAGAGATGAATCCAAACAGAGCCAGGCCCCAAGATAGAACTAGAACAGCCAGCCCTGTAAACTTCCCTAGCAATAAACAGCAGCTTGAGACTGTACTGTAATCTCAGGTCCAGTGGACCCAGAGAGATATCAGATGCACAGTTGGAGGGCTGGAATACCTGGGGCCATACTCCCAACCCTTTCTGGGAATGCCTTTTCTGTTTCTATGTTAGCAATTAATCAAGTCTAATACTCTTACTACATGTCTTGCTTTGCCATTGGATCAATTTTAGCTAAGCAACTATACTCATAATCCTATACCTTCATTGCACTTTGACCTGCATTTGTGATTATTTTGTTCTACAAAGTACCCAAGGACAAATAGCTTCAGTGGCCACTGATTCAGGACACCCTTCCTGGAAATCCAGGAGCTACTCTTCTTTTCCTAAATTCTAATAAAACTCTTCTAATCTCATCCTTTGGTTGGCAACTTCAGTTCTCAATATTTTAAGGCTATGAGTTTAGTGAATACAGCAACAAGGAAGACTGGGATTATGCACTAAAGGAAAGGAAACCATGGGGTAATGAGTCCTTTTCAGGGGACCATGTCATTCTTGAGCACTTGTCTCAGGTCATGTCTACCACTTTAAACTCACTGCTCTCTCATTATAACTACTAAATATGCGGGCAGTAGTTTAAGACTCTACAAATTTCCTGTTTTTGCCTAAACACCCACAGCTGTACTTTTTGTCCTGTAAAGCAGTAGTTTAACTTCAGCTGAGTGCCTACAACACATCAACTGGGACTCTGGAAGTTGGTTGCAAGCATCAGATCCTTGGAGCCTGTCCGTTCTCCCCTCAAGTCCAATATTATGGGAAAGGCCTGGCAGATCTCAGATTTCCTCCACCAGCTACCTGACAGCTGGATGCAACTAGGATCACAAAGCCAGGTGTTGGGCCCCATTTCTTATGGTAGCATCACTTGGCATTCTCCTCAGAATTACATTCTTTCCCCATGTAACCTAGACATAATACGATCACTGGAAGTTAGGAAAATGTGAAGTAATGAAATAAACAGTCCTAGTAGAAAAATAAGTATCTGTGACTTTCAGTGCAGAATGCTAAGGTAGACTTTCTTTGTGCGAACTATCACAACAAATATAGGGGCTCTGAAGATGTGTCCCATGGGTGATGTATAACAACTCATTACAATGTATATAATTGTTAGGTGATACAAAATGTGCTTAAATAAAAACAATAAATTCTTTTGAGTTTTTAGCAAGACAAAAAGTTGAACTCAACTCTTCTTTTATGGTTGTTGTATTACATATTGTCACTAAATTTGTTCCTCAGACTACCAGATATAGGCATGTAAGTTTGATCAAACAGTTAAAACATAACTGTTTCTTTCTATAAACCTTGAATTTTTTGTCCTCTTTATTTTTTAAATTTATTTTATTTATTTTTTTTTCTTTTCAAAGTTTTATTGATAAACATATAGCAATGAGACAGTTTCAAATCAAATCGAAAGTACAGTT
>NW_004524801.1:1344063-1368889 GCF_000260255.1 Octodon degus | reverse complement strand
TACCCGAGAGACATCTTAGCAGTAACTGGCATGTCATGACAAGCAGCCCATATTCAGAATACCACAAAAATTTATTTTAAATAGCATATAAAAATAATAGATGAGGCATTCAAAAACGATGCACATTTTTTTAAATGAAACAAAAAGATGAAAAATATTCATTAGTGGTTGTTAGGGTGCACATTACTGTTTTCAGTATAGTTGTTCAGATTCCAGATACTAGCATATAAAATTGGTCAAAATGAGAATTTTAAGCATTAACTTCTATATTTAAAATACTAATAGAAATTAGTAGTATAATTATCTTAGCTATCCTGTGTATATAGTTATAGGTTTTTCCCCTAGATATTTTCCCCATCTTTTTGCCTTTCCCTCATCTCAATTGTTTATTGTCTCCCTAGTGTAAGAAACTGAAAGAATAAATAAAATCTTACCTGTATAATAGATATAGTAAAATGGAAAGAAATTGAACACGAGGAACCAACTCAATACAGCAAGGGAATATGAGAAGTTATAACTAAGTGCATGGGACCAAGGAGATAGCTCAGCAGAATAAGCACTTGCCGGGCAAGCGCAAGGGCCTGAGTTCAATCCCTGGTTCTGCCAAAAATAAAAATAAATATATAACTAAGTGCTCCTTGTAGGTGGGGATCAGTGGATGGAAAATTACCAAGAGGAAACCCTGGGGGTAAGGGGGAGATCCTGATGTCAGGGACAAGAGGGCTGAAGGATTTTTCATACATGAGGTCCTGAAAGAAGCACACAGAGGCAGAAATCAGCAATACAGCAGTAGCAGGCAGCTGAGCAGAGCACAAGTGCAGCTTGCATCTTTATTGTATAATTCTTATACATGTTGGTATCTCACATTTACATTCTTACATGCTAGCCTCGTTGGTGCATGAATGGTTGTCCACTAAGCCATGGTTACATAACTATTCTGTGGTAGATAAGGTTACATCTTCAGGTGTCCTTAGACATCCCTGAGCTTTGAAGCAGTCTGAGTGTTTTCCACACTGACTCAGAAATCTATCGGGAGTCTTGCAGAAAACAGGCCAGGATGATCAGGTCTCACTTGCAGGATGGTGGAGGATGAGCACCATCCTATCTGTCAGATAGGCTGAACAGAAGCCAACAGGAGAATTTCAACTATAGCAACCCAACAGGATCCTTGGTAACACTGGACAATTCCAGAGATAAACATGGATGTCTAAAGATTAGGGCCCCATTAAGAAGGGAATTTGGAGGAACCCGTATGAAGTTTGGTCCAGTAGAGACCCAATCAGTTTGGCATGTTCTGGCAGTCAAAGATCCTGTCTACTGTTGTTCTGGACGATAGTGGGGCCCTACTTCTGAAGAATTCATATTGCAAAGATCTGCAACTCAGAAAATTGATGGTGGGGATTTTTACCCCCAAATCAATTTTTCTTTCAGTTTTTTGGTTCTACTGTTAAAAAATGAACATATTTCCAATTGATAAAGATTAAAAATAAAGGATAAGGAAATTAAACCAAAAGAAAACAGTGGGGGCCTAATGCTCAAATAGTTATCTACGTGGTTGTTAGTCCAGGAAGCTCCTGCTTGACTGAGATCCTAATAATGAGAGAAAGAAATATAGAAGGAGTTCTTTTCTTTCTTGTATGTTTTCATTTTGATTTCGTGACACTGAAGTTGTCTTTCTCAGGGTGTTGCAAAAGAAGAATATTAACTTTTTTATTAATCTCATAATTTGTCCCTCCAGATCTGTCTCTATGAATATATTCTTACTTTTCAAGTGTCCCTGGCTGGACCAGGCCATCTCTACCAAGTCATGCATGACTGCTTTTTTTTTTTTTTGCTCAAAGGCAAAATCTGCATATCAGAAAGTGGGCCAGGCTGGTAGTATTGGGCAAGTGCTGCCAAATGCCTGTACTTAACCTACAATACCCTTGATGACCTTCATGGATTTAAGGTGTGTGGTTCAGCCAATCCACGCAGGGCATTTAAGATAAATGCAGTTTGGCACTTCAAATTCAAATTATTGCATTCATAGACTCAATCAACTACTGAACAAAAGCATTTGGGGGAAAAATTACACCTGTACTGAACATGTACACATGTTTTCTTATTATTTCTTCAGCAATATAACTATTTATATAGTGTTTACATTCTAGTTGGTATTATAAGCAACCTGGAGCTGATTTAAAGGATAGAGAAATGTGCACAGGTTACACACAAATGCTGTACCATTTTGTTGAGGCAACCTGGTTGCTTATGGATCTTGGGATCTGCTGAGGATGGGGAGGTCCTGGCATGATTACCTCATGGACACCCAGGGATGACTTGCATTCCACTTCTGTATGGTCTTTTTGGGTCCAAATCTGACAGTTTACTTAAATCTTTGTCTTATGAGTTCAATAAATGTTACTGAGTTTGACTACTACATAAAGGTATAATTTTTCTCCTGAAAATATAAAAAAAGTCCAGTGTCACATGAAGAGATACTTGAGAATGACAGAGGCAGTGTAAATAGAAAAAAGAAAGCAAAAGGAAATAAAAGAAAAGAAAATTTGTTTCATAAAACAAAAGACACATCTATGTTCCTCTGTTTAATCCATGCTTAAAATTTTAATGAAGTCACAAGGAAAATTTTAATCTGTGTTCATGAAACTCTTTTTTAAAATAATTTTATTGAGAAACAAATAGCAATGAAACAGTTTGAAAACTGATTAGTAGGACAGTTTCAATAACTAATACATTGCATATTGTTGTCTTCTTAGTGGTTATTCATAGTACAAGAGGCAGACATGATATTCTGTCCACAAACACTATTAGTACAAATCTTCCTATTCATTGAATTAAGAGAAAGTAGCTGTATATCTATCCTAAGTATTTTGAATATACAGATACAAAATGGTCCTTCATTTGCATTCCCTTTTTCTGTTTTATTTTGTCAGAGATGGGTGTACCATTGTCATTTGAATATCATAGGTGTGTGAATTCAGCAAAATATTCCAATAGTCCATAATAGTAGTGGGCAGCACAATTTGTAATAGCCAAATCTTGGAAACAACCAAGATGCCTGTCACCTGAGGAATGGAAGAAAAAGATGTGGTATTTTTATACAAAGTATTACTCTGCTATAAAGAATGATAAACTCAAAACCTTTATATTTGGGCTGGTGAGATGGCTCAGTGGTCTAAAGCACCTACTTAGAACAAGCTAAGCTAAGCAAAACACAGGGACCGCGGTTCAATCCCCAGCACCACATGCCAGCCAGGCCCGCCCCCTGGTGGGCTGAGCTGGCCACACACACACTAAATAAACAAATAAATAAATAAATATTTTTTTAAAAAAAAACCTTTATATTTAAGTGGATGCCACTTGAAGATATACTCATAAATAAAATAAACCAAACCCACATATATAAATATCATATAGTCTCCCTAGTATAAGAACTCAAAAGGAGAAATAAAACGAAAAGGTATAAAACTCTTGCTGAAGAAAGCAAGGACATGAACAAATTTTTAGAAGTAGTTTTGCCTTACTTTGAAATTTTGTAGCCTGGTTCATAGAATGTGCCTGTAATCTCAGCACTCAGGATGTTGAGGCAGAAGGATTACTAAGAGTTCAAGGCCAGTGTGGGCTGGATAGTAAGTTCAAGGTCAACCTGAACTACATCGTAGACCCTACCTCAATCAATCAATCAATCAATAAACAATGTTTGGTACCCTATGCAGTAAACACAAATAACAGGAATGTAACTATACAAAATTGGGGGCTGGGGAAATAGCTCAGTAAAATAAGCACCTGCCTGGCAAGTGCAAGGTCCTGAGTTCAATCCCCAGTACCACACAAAACAAAAAAGAAAGAAAGAGGGCAGGTGAAATAGCTCAGTAGAATTAGTGCTTGCCTGGCAAATGCAAGGGCTTGAGTTCAATCCCTACCACCAAAAAAAAGGAGAAGAAGAAGAAGAAGAAGAAGAAGAAGAAGAAGAAGAAGAAGAAGAAGAAGAAGAAGAAGAAGAAGAAGAAGAAGAAGAAGAAGAAGAAATGCCTTTTGGGTTGTTATGCAAAACAACAAGGTATTATTTGGAGTTCCCCCAGATCTGTATAAATAGTTTCCTAACCATATGGGGAGGGGTGCTCTCTTACTACAGCAAACTTACGTAAGTTTCTTTCTGCAGATGAGTTGGCTGGGAGAGCATGTTAGGAGACACTCTCAGTAGTGTCTTGCTAGCCTCTGCCCCACACATGTTTGCACCCCCACTTTGAAGGCATCACACAAACATCTCTACAGCAGCTGGAGGGCTGGACCCAGGCAGCCAGTGTGAGGCAAACAGAATGTACCATTGATGAAGAGCCTTGCAGAACAGTCCCAGAGTCTGGGAGCCAGACAGTTCCTTGCACAGAGCCAAAAGGATATGGGTGGGCAATCTGTGGGTCAGACGCAGAACCCCATCAACACACGATGCCTTTTCTTTCTCTCTGCAGCCCTGGTATTGTCTGCGCTATACTGCTTTCCAGTGTCCTCCTTGGCTGCGTACAAGGCCTGCTCCTGTCTTTAGTGGACTACTCAAATACTGATTTTGAAAGCCATGATATCATTCCCAGACAGACATGGGACAGATGCTCCATTTTTTGTGCAGAACAAGGAAGGCAGAATTTAATTTAAAAAAATTTGGTGACTAGTTCTTGTTCACTAAGAAAGTCTGGGAACATAAAAAGCCATAATCCCCAGATATGTTCCTGGATAAAGAGTGAGGCTCAAGGAAAACTATAGGTCAGGCTCACAGGATGTTCATGCCTGGGTGTAGAAAAACAGGATTAGAAACAGGGACAGGACTACTGGGCAGCTAGGGGGACCCACTTCTCTTGGGCTTATGGCCTTTTCGTATCAAGATAAGTTAATTTTACAAGTGGGCCATCAGTGTTTTATTCCTATTGAGGTCTTTGTTAAAATATTTATTTAATTTAAAATTAGTGATGTAATCGAGTTGGTTGGGTACAGAGGGTAGTAAAAGGTAAACAAAGATGAGTACATAAGTGATAAAATTGATTTGGACATTGTGTCTTAGAAGCTTCCCTTTGAGTTAAAACTACTTTTGCTACTAAACTAAGGCACAATATATTGCCATTTTCAATTTAAATAATGCTCATGTTTCTGATATACTATATATTAATTTTTCATGTCTTTAAATGATCTATCTGAATTTTAACTGACATATGTGTTATTTCAATATCATTTTGGCAAGTATGTGTATATAATGTTGTATTCTTTATCACAGCCCTAATTACTTATCATCTTTAGTAAATATATTCTATTATATCAATATTCTGTAATTTGTTTCTTCTTTGTCCATTTTTAAACCTTTAGATTATTTCTGGCTTTGCACTATCACAAACAACACTGCTATAAATATATTGGTGTATACACCATTTCTTCATTTAAGTCACTTCCTTGAAATAAATTCCAATGAGTGAGATTATGGGGTCAAAGAGTACAAACATTTTAATGACCTTTGCCCTGCATTGATGGCCAAACGCCCTCAAAAGGCTTTGTGGCAGTTTTCAAAGAATGATATATCGCCTTCCCCATAGCCTCACCACCGTCGCGTTGTAAGATTTTCCTGAACTTTTATTTCTTCAATCTCAGTTAGTTGAGATTAAATAAAATGCCATCAGATTATAAGTAACTATATAATCAATGATTATTTAATAATGTTTAGGACATAGGAGGGAATGCGAAACCCAAAGCAAGCCAAGTGAAATACCTTCTGAGTAGTGCAAAGAGCCTTTGTAAGTCGAGTGTCTGCGAGGGGCAGTGCTTCAGTGCTGCGAACAATAAAAGTGATTCTGGAACGAGTAGACTAGCATCAGCATGCCAGAATCAAATGGCTCAGTTTTCACTTTATAAATACATTTACACATATACAGAGCTCTAAATTTTGCTAAAATAATTAAGGCTCCAGGAAACAAATGCTCACTTAGGTTATAAATGCCCAAATTAATGATTTTGACCAGCAGAGATTTTGCTTTCTGATGAAGATGTCCAATTGTTTCACAGTTATTTTTCCATTTTCCCTCTACTCCTCAAGCTATTTTGAACACAGAGGGAAAAGATAAAAGAGTAAAACAGCAGGAGCAAGAGGCTTTCTCTTTCCTTTTATAAATTTTGCCTTTGGCCTGGCTCCATTTTCTGAAAATAGTTTGCAACAGAAATGGAAAGTTGTCAGCAAAAGCACTTTGCAGATGGCGTGATTAAATGAAAACTCCCCAAATGTTTAATGCTTAAGTTCAAATATCGTTCCTTCTTAAAAATGTCTCTTAGGATTTCAGTTATCCAGTTTTGCACAAAGTGAACCTACTATTGAAATCAGTGGAGTGGATGACTGAGTCAAACGCAGCCAGTGTATGGGTCACCTGGGGTATGCAGGAGGCATAGCCATGTTTCAGGAAGCAAAACTACTTCAGCTAAATGAGCCTCCATCCCTCCTCCCCACAGCCGCCCCCCCCCAGCCAGGGAGTGTGCACTTAGCGCTCATAGCTCTGTGTGCCTGAGAAACTAGAACATACATTCCTATTTAAGGCCCCATAGTGACGTGGAAAGGCACACACAAGGAAGTGCAATGTTGGCTTATATCCACCCCTATGAGGTCCCCACTGTCCATGAGGAAGGAAGACAAAGTGCTAGAGAATGAGCCTAGAGCCATCAGAAAAGAAAGGGTAGGGGGGCCATTTGATTTGCTATGAAAGATAAAAGGTGTGATCCTGTGTTTCCAGGAGTGGACGGGTGGGAGTGGGCGGTCACAGTCTTGCTTGCTGCTGGGATGTGGCATTGTTGGTGACCTCCAGTTGGGGAAAAGCTGGGGTCACCCTGACATGGTTGGGTCACATTGACATCCTTGGGCCGCACTGACACCCTTGGGTCGCACTGACACCCTTGGGTCATGCTGACATCCTTCAGCCCTGCTCAGGCGCTACTTCTTTGGAAGCCATCAGATTGAGTTAAGCAAAGAGTAAAAAGATCAAGTAGCTAAGCAGGTGGACCAGAGGAAGACAAGGCTATTTCCCAGAAGGGACATTTCATTTAAATTGTGTGGGCAAAGGGCCTGTGATTGGTAAGCAGCTAGTCCAACTCCAAAGAGAGTGCCTGCTAGGGGTGATGGTTTATTCAGATGCATCGTTTTTCTTCTCTGGATGCCACCTGAACACTTTTATTTTTAGCCTCCCCATCTTCTGTCACCTTGGACAATAAGCAAAGTCCAGGAAAAGGACAGGAGCAGCTCGGCTCCAGTGATAGCCACCTTGACCACATCAGGCTTTCCAAATGGCTCCTCTCTACACTGTGTTGGAACACGGGTGAGTCTGAGGTGCACATTCAGGCTGAGAAGTCCTCCAGCCCCAGGCTCTTAGATACTGGGTTCAGTGAAGCACCTGAGGCCTTTGCTTCCTGGTCCGTGCGGTGCTATTGGGAGAGTGTCTTATTGGGCTTTTGTGTGGATGGTATGAGCTTCAGCAAAGTACCTGGCCTAAGTTTATTCACTGGGAAATCGCTAGCCTTGGGATCAATACCTAACAAATGCCCCTGCTGAACAGGACTCCGTTCTCCTGGTGGTTTTTAGATGCTGTGGGCAAGCATGAGGGTCAGGATGGACAGAGGTGCTGGAATGAGAAATTTCTTTTCTGGGCCTCAGGAAACACCACCAAATCCACTTTGGTTACAGCTAGTAATTTCTTCCTGGAGCCACTGCTTCATCCAGAAAATCTCTTTCCAGCCTCACTCCAAAGCAGGTGTAGGATATAAACCTCTTTTGCCTAAACCAGCTAACCTGAGGGCTTAACCATCACTCTCCTACTCTCCTGTTTTTGAAGCATCACATATTTACTGAATTATGCTAATGACTCTGGCCACCCCTGTGGGTGTCATGTGGGCACAGGACATGGTCTACATTGTGCAGCAATTTGTAAGCCTTGGGGTCATGATGTGTACAGGTTACAAGTGTCTTGATAAGGCCCAGTGTTTTTCCCTTGGTGACTTCCAGGGAAGGCCCTGTGGAAAGGGCAACCTGTCAAGGGACCAGGACCTGGATCTTCAGAAATTGACACTAATCACATAGCCACTTGGGCAGAGGCCACCTCTTAGTGAAGTTTTTACTCTTACGCTTAAAGGACCCTCATTTGATGGTTTCTCCAAAAGCTTAGGGAGGGCATGCTTCCCATGCACTTTGGTTTTTGTGAAGTGTGCATCTGTTAGATGTTTAAAGTATAACACACTAACACTCTGGTCTCTGTCCCACTTCCCTAGGTCTGTGGATACTGGACCAGCCAGGAGCATTGTTGGCACGTGGCTAAGAGGCAGTTGAACTGGGCATGTTTGGTGGGGTTTGCTGCTGTGCTTTGCACTTACTTGTCTGCATTGCAGTTACTGCCAGTCATTAGGGGCATAGAAATAGCTTCCAGGAATATTGTAGCCTCTACTGCACAGAGTTCCTGGCCTGGTGACAAGAGATGGCCAAATTAGAAATCATGTTGTCACATGGACACAACCTGTGTTGCCCAGCATGGGAAATGGGTGAAGGTAGAGAAACAAAGTTTAAAATGTACAGTATGAAAAGGGGGGCGCTGGGGAGATGGCTCAGTAGAATAAGCATTTCCCTGGCAAGTGCAAGGACCTGAGTTCAATCCCCAGTTCTGAAAAAAAAAAAAAAAAAAAAAAAAAAAAAAAAAGAAAGAAAAGAAAAAAAAGTGGGTCGGTGGAAAAGTATCACAGGGGTACATGCGTGGTTAATTAAGCAATATACAGAGACTCACATATACACACATGCACACACAAACACAGTCACAAACATACATAAGCCAGGTGTGGTGGTGCATGCCAATACTACCAGTACTCTGGGAGGCTGAAGCAAAAGAATCTCAAGTGTGAGACCAGCCTGGGCAACTTAGCAACTTTGCCAGACCTTTTGGTAAGGAAGGGCAGAAAACAGAGCTCAATATGAAGGTTGTGGGTTCAATCCCCAGCACTGCAAGCTCCTTTTCTCCTCAATATCTCTGAATTTTATGATGTTCATATTTTTAACTTTTGTAATTTGTTGTGCTTTTTTCATTTTAAGTAATAGTCATGTTCATACCTGATCTTGCATTCATCTTACAGACTTCTGCACACAAAACTCGCTTGGTTTATGGCTGTCACTTATCCCTACATGGAAGCCCATCCCTGGCTTCTAGGATCCCGGCTGCAGCCTACTGGTAAGAGATGTTCTCAGAAGCCCTCTTCCCAAGGGGCAGCAGCTGCCCATCCACAGAGGTGCTGTGGGGCCCAGGGCACCAGAGGGTACCTGGAGGCCAAGGCCCGCCCAGGGGCCTTCCTTCCTGGCCACACGCTGCGCTTGGCCAACAGCTGCCTGATCAGCCCTCTCCCAGAATCTGTGTGGCCATTCATTGCAGGCAAAGGCGAAGAGGCTCACATTATACTAGGTAAAGCTTATCATTGGCATCTGCCAAAGTCACGCACTTCCCCTCCCTCCCTGTCCCTCAGCCCCCAGCCACTTCCCTCCCCTTCTCCTACCCTCTCCATGGCTTTTCAATAGTGTGGGTTTTTTTCTTTTCCCCTTTCTTTCTGATCAAGACAGGGTTGTCTCTCTGGTTGGAAGAAGGCAGTGTGTTCATGGAGCGCAGCTGCATTTCAAAGGTACTTTGTTGGCCAGTTATGAATTTGCCTTTGCTAATGTGGGGAAACAGGGAGATTCTTGAGCTCCCCCCCACCCCAACTGAAATTGATGTTATTTCTCTGCCAGTGGCACCCAAGGAAATGTTTTGTTTCATTTCCTCCCCTTTCAGGCTGAGCCCTATTTATGTGTGGAGCTGGGGCCCTGCCACGAAGGATCATTGTCATTACCACCAGCACCCGAGGCTGGCCAAGTCCAGCAGCTGTGGTTTCATGCCTGCCCTCCCCAAGGTTTATTTCCTTGACAACATAGTCTTGTTTGGCCCAACTTTGTTAGTCTTTCTCTTGTGGGTCCCATTCCATCCTTTCTGAAACTGTACTGAACCATTTTGTGGGGCTTAAAATTAGAAAGGAAAGAGTGTGTGTGCAAATGTGTGTGTGAGAGAAAGCTGGAGATAGTGGACAGGGGATTGGAACTAGAAAGAAGATAAAGGTACCGGGAGGTAAAGGAAAGATGCAGGGGCTGATGAGCGGGAAATGTCACCGTAAAGAATGGCTTGGATTTTGTTCTGATTTAGGTGGCTGCCAATCCCTACCAACCCCAGGGTGCAAAGCTCCACCCCATGTCAAACGAAACACCTAGGTGGCCCACGGGACCCCTGACCCCTATATCCTGTTCCTTTCTCCCTGCTTTGCTACTTTTCTGCTCGATAAAAGGAGAGAGTGAGAGATAATTAACAAAAAACATGGCCCAGGACAATGAAACCACTGGCCTCGGCTGGCGAGAAATGTATCCTGGTTTTCTAGGTAAACTTTCTCCCATCAATCTTTCCTTTAACCTCCCTGTTCACGGAAGCAATAGGAACAGCCCGCCCCTCCCCCGAGCAAATGCTTTCTTTTGACTGGGAACAAAAAAGGGGGCTCTGCGAAGACGGAGGTGAAATCTGGGTGGTATGGAGCAGCACAATGCGGGCGCTGTTCCTGGCCCGGCTTGTGTTTTACAACAGGGGAGGGGCGAGCGTGAATGGGCTGATGGTGGAGACAATCCCCCTGATTCAGGCCTACAAACGCATCTTCTGTGCCACACGGAGCCGGACAGAAAGGACGAAAGTGACAAAGAGCATTGGGCGGGGAGAAGGAAAACAAATGTATTCGACTAAAAATCCCTCATGTCCTACATGTCCTAGCAAGGGGATCTGCGCAGAGAGCCTTCGGGAGTCCTGGGCCACATCTGAATGGCTTTATCTGGACTCTGATTTATTGACGAAGCTTAAGCCACTCGCTAGAGAAAGGCCTGAGGGTTTTTTTGTCTTCCAGATAAAGTACAATAGGCCACAAGGGCCAGGGTCTCTCGGGATGCTCTCAGGTCCTGTCTTTCTCTTGCCCTCTCTTCCCTGCAAATGCCAGCAGCCGTGAAAAATGACCAGTGGTGTGCCTGGGAGTGCTGGGGACAAGGCTGGGCCACTTGAGGCCTCCTGAAGAGGGTATTATGGTCAGGGAAAGTATTTGTGCAGTGAAGATGGCACGCTCCAGTTCGTTAATGGCTCTCATCGGCCCCACATAATCAACCCTGCTCCTGGCTGTCAGGAGCGCAGTTGCGGCCAATTCACGATGCCCTCAGAGCAAGCACCCTTCTGTAGCAACCAAGATGGGGACATTGTGTTCACCTACTTGACAAGAAGAGAAGGGACCACGAGGGCAACCCACACTGTAAATTACCATTAAAAGAAGAGCAGACTGTGCCGTCTCTGCCTGGGGCCCCTATGGCTGGATGGTGAAGGTGCGGTGCTGGGGAGTCCCTCCCCCAAATCAACAAGCTCCAGAGGGGCCTCTTCATCTAGGAACAGTACTGACAGGAAGCCAGGGTAGGCTGGCTGGCTGCATGGACATCTGGGGAGCCCAAGAGGTTCCCTACTTGGTCTACTGAGGGCGGAAAAGCAAAGGGATCCTGGCTCTCACACAGCTGCTAAAGGACCTAACTCCGGTCCTTTGCCCTTAACACTGGTGATCTCCGTTTGAAGTCCTCCATTTTCATCCTCCAGCTTTTGAGAGCATGGGGAAGAGAAAGGAAAGAAGAGAGAGAGGGAGAGGTGGCAGGAAGAGGAGAGGGAGGAAAGGAGAGACAGGGAAAGGGAAGGATAGAGGGAGGAGGGAAAAGAAACCTTTTTTTTTTGGTACTAAGGATCAAACTCAGCACCTTGTGCTTGCCAGGCAGGCACTTATGCCACTGAGCTATCTCCCTGGCCCGAGGAAAAGAGGAAACAAAGAAAAACAGACTTGTAAAGGGTAGAAAGGAGAGAAAGAGAGGAAGGGGAGGAGTAAGGGAGGAGAGGAGGAAAGAAGGAAGGAAGGAAAAAAGAAAGAAGGGAAAGATGGAAGGAATGAAAAGAAGAAGAAAAAGAATTGAAAAAGAAAGTGAAGGAAAAGAAGGAAGGAGGAAGAGAATGAAGGAAAGAGGAAGAGATGGAAGGAAAGAAAAAAGAAAGATAGGAAGGAAGGAAGGAAGGAAGGAAGGAAGGAAGGAAGGAAGGAAGGAAGAGAAGAAAGTTAAGCACCACCATCATTCATTGCTAAAAATGAGTAAGGGTGATTTTACTAAAAATGAGTTTTCCATCCTTGATTTAAAGTCTAAGAAAGTAGTTTTATGTGACATCCTAATCTTAACCAGATGCTGACCATCACCTAGAACCTTGTCACCGGGCACATTAAATTATTTACCTAAATTACATCTCCAAGTATTGGTCTTTTTTTTTTTTTAACAGTCATTGAAAGTAACAAGTGCTCAAAAACATCAATCACTTCCTGCAATGTATCACACATCCTTGGTTTTAAATAGAAGGCATCAAATTGAATTGAACATTTTTTATTGACTCGGGGTCAAGCGAAGTAGAATGGTTGCGAGTGCTCTGTCCCCTCCTGCACAACGCAGCTCTGGGCTATTCTTCTCTTCTCAATGCCCAGCCCTCAGTTTCGACCTGGCCACCAGGGCTTAGGAGGTTTGGTGCCTCTCTTTTATCACTTTTCTGTGTTCCTCAGCTGTCAACCCGCCTCCCCTCTGTCCTCACTTTGTCCTGTTGTTTCCATGGGCTGTGAAGCCAGACAGCCAGGCCTGTCAGCAAGGTGTCAGCAGCAGAAGGTGTCACAACTCATCGGACTTGGTCACTCTGGGCCAATGCTTTCACTTCTCTGTGCCTCGATTTCCTTGTCTGCGAAACGGAAATAGAAACAGGGCTTATTTAGGAAATTATGGAGAGGATTAAATAAAGCAATTCATGGCCAGCATGCAAGGCAGGGACTGGAGTAAAGATGCAGTAAGTGTCTGTCATTGGTGCAATGATAATTTAGTACCACTAGGAGTGCGGGTGGGGGTTGGGAGTGCTCTGGTAAGCAACAGGCGTGAATGCAGAACCTGCTGTTTGTGCATGAGGAAGAACTTTCATTCCTGTTTGCCTCTTTCCAGTGTCTTGGTCTAATTCTGTCTTGCAAGGTGGCTGGACAGTGAGGTCCTCAAAAATTGAGAGGTCGTTTTCTCATGAAGCCAAATGGTCCTGAGCCTCAGCCTGTTCTACCCTCTTCAGTTATAAAGCTTTCCTTTTCCTTCTCTTTTCCTCAGAGAGAGAGAGAGAGAGAGAGAGAGAGAGAGAGAGAGAGAGAGACTTTGGATTAAGCCCAGAGCCTTGTACTAAACTCTATCTTTACTTTTTTACTTTGAGAGACAGGGTTTCACTATGTCACTAAGTTGCCTAGGCTAGACTCAAACTTGTGACCCTCCTGCCTCAGCTTCCCAGAATATTGTGATTATAGGTATGTGCCATCATCACTTCCAGATGGAAGAATATTTTAAGTGCACAAAGCCCTGATGTGCACCCCTCCTTGGGGTCTACCCTTCCTCATCCTCAGGTCTGAATCTCATTGAGAAGCAAAAATGATATTGTGTAATTAGAGCACAAGGTAGAATCATACAGTGGGCCTCAGCCTCCTCGGACATACAATGGATGAGTCTTTTTCTCATTATTTTATTTTATTTTAGGGAAGGGTCTACAAGGTGCTCAGGGTCTCACTACTAGATCGGACTTGTAGTGATCCACCTGTGTATAGCCTCCCAAGAGCTGGTGTTACAGGTGCATGCCACCACACCCAGTCTCAATTGCTATCTCAGTGAGCTCCGGGGACGGGGCTGGTACGGCAGGCCCAGGGATATGAGTTTAACAGCACCTACCTCTGGCTCCAAAGACAAAAATGAGGGGTGGCCAAATAGCAGATTAAAGTGCCTGCAAGCAGGTGCAGGGGCTGGAGGTTTGGTCCCCAGGCCGGCTGTGCTGGCCCCATCCCCCAGATTACCCTGGGGTGGCAATTGAGACTGGGCATGATGTCGCGTGCCTGTAATCCCAGCTCTTGGGAGGCTGTAAACAGGCAGATCAGTGTAAGTCCGATCTAGTAGTGAGCCCCTGAACACCCTGTAGACCCTTCCCTAAAAATACAAAAAAAAAAAGACAAAAATGAACAGATGCTTATATGCACAGAGAATGAAGACTCAGCTGATGGAGGGGAAGTTACTGCTATCCCTTCTTTATTCCACTTTTACTAAATCAAATTTCATAGAGTCCTTCCTCCATTCCTATAGTGAGTTGGAGATTTAATAAGTCTTTGATACTAACAGTTTTAGAGCCCAGAGTTTAGAACTGAATACTTTTGGTTTAGACCTAGATGCTCTCATGCACTCTTAGATTGGGCTTGGGACGCCAACTGTATTAGAGGGCTCACAGCTGGCCTGTTGGAGGAGATGGAGTCTGGTTAGAAGAGGCAGGTCTCTGAGGGTGCAGCCTGGAGAGATTTACTCCTTTGCTCTCTGCTTCCTGTCTGCCACACTGGGAGCAGCTTTCCCCCTCCAGGCCCTTCTGCCATACTGTTCTGGCTTGGAGCCTGATGGCATGGGCTGAATGTGAGCCAACATAAATCTCTCCTCCGTTAGGCTGTGGGTGTCTGGTGTTTTGTGTCAGCAAGAAAGAAAGCAACTAAGACAACCTTAGATCATTTGGCTTATGCTTCTAGAAGCTGAAGTCCAACAGTGAGCATGGCACCACCATCTGAGTGACCTCTGGGGAGGGCTTGCTACATCCGTACATAATGGAAGCACCACAAGGCCAGGTCAAGTGACTAGAACAGTTTGTGCTTCTAACAAAGCTGCCAATCCCTCCTGGAGCCTCACTCTATTGGTCATATCAATCTTAGCTATCTCCCAAGGCTCCACCTCCAAATGCTTATGGTTTATGTCTAGATATCCCCCCAAAGCCTCATGCAGTCACTGAGGCAGCTTCTAGAGTTTGTGATTAATTCATGATCCAAGGCAGGGATTATGGGTGTGAGTGCTGCACTCACCCTGGGGTGGGTAATCTGTATGCAATGTAAGGAATGAGAGAGGCTTGCTGGCTGCTGCAGCCGCTGCTCCTCCTTTGCTCTCTGCTGTTTTCCACCATGAACAGCTGCTCTCTGCCATGTGCCACTCTGCCTTGGAGCCAAATGAGTATGAACTGAAATCTCTACTAACCGTGAGATAAATAAACCTCTCCTTCCTTAATTTTGAGTGTTGGGTATTTTGTCCCAGCAATGAGGGGAAAGTAACACAGCAATTTAGTGATTAAGTTTTAAACACATGAAGATTTAGGGGGTGCATTCAAAATATGGCACCTGATTAACATGAACTAATCTTGATTTCTGGAAAGAACCACTGTTGAAGGCCTAATATATTTTAACCAAAACAAATACACACACAGATATGAGCAGGATGATACACTTGGAAACATTGATCTGCTTCTTCATTGGCAGCAGAGCGTAGTGTTTGGGAAGGTATTTTATGCCCCAACCGAACAGGGCCATGTCAGGAATAAAGAAGTTAGCATCTATAAAACTTTTACAACAACCTCAACACATGGATAGTATCATACAAGTAGGGCTGTTCAGTTATGAGTAAGCCAAATATAGTTCTCTACACCCATATGTCCAGCTTCATTATATATCAGTATATAAAGATCTACTTTCTCAAAGACCACATTATCTTCCATCCTATCATTAGTTACTGAACTAATTTTCTAATGACAAACTTTATATATTCCCAACTTTTGATATTATTATCAGTGATGCAGTGAACATCTATGTATGTCCTAGCCACTCTCCCATCACTGGACACAATGCGCAACACTCACAGTCGAAAAGGAGCAGGGTCTATTCTTGGCTCCTGATTTCACTCTATGGTCAGCTGGCTCCCAAGCAGAAGCAGGGTGGCAGAGGAGAGGGGAGGAAAAGGCACTCAACCCGGGAAGCCAGGAACAGAGAGAGAAAGGAGGAGCCAGGGACAAAAATCTAGCCTTCCAGGACCCTCGTCGGCGCCCACTCTAACAGGGCTCTGCTCCTAAGCACGCACACTATGAACTCTTCAGTGAATGATCTCACCAGTGAGCATAGCACTCCTGTAATCCAACCACCTGCCACACGCACAAGGCTTCTAGGGGACATCTGACCCTAAGTCACGACAAAATAAACATATTTAATATTATTCTTAGCATTTTCTTTGAATAAATTCCTACGAAATAGGGCAACTGGATCAGAAGACAGTTGGCACCAGTAGACTGCACTCCAGGGAGGCGGAGTGAGAGGGAATTCATTCCCTCCACCTCTCCCTGGCACAGCTCATCTCGTTCTTTGTCATTGTCAGTAGTTGGAAAGAAAGAACAAGGAAGTCTCACTTTTTTCATGCATTTGACTGGCTGAAAGCGAGGCAGGGCATCTCTTCACATGTTTGTTCCCATCCTGCACTCATTATTAAATGTCTCACATGCCAGTATTTTCGCCCATTGCTAGTTTGCTTCTTATCCTTGTCTTTGGTTCCCAGCAGCATACAAAAGTAGTGGTGGAAGAAAGGAGGACTATCATAAAGAAATCAACCAACAACAAATATTAGAGAGGCTGTGAGGAAAAAGGAACCCTTCCCCACTGCTGGTGGGAATGTAGACTGGTACAACCGTTATGGAAATCAGTGTGAAGACTCCTTTGAAAAGTTGGACTGGAAATCCCCTTTAAACCAGCTATTCCTCTACTGGGAATTTTCCTGGAGGATCTGAAAACATCATATCATAGTGATATATGTGTACCTATGTTTATAGCAGCACAATTTGTGATTACCAAATCTTGGAAACAACCAAGATGCCCAGCACTTGAGGAATGGATGAAAAAGATGTGGTATTTTTACACAATGGAGTATTAGTCAGCTATAAAAAATGATAAACTTGAAGCCTTCATATTTAAGTGGATGCCATTTGAAGATATCCTCATAAGTGAAATAAACCAGACACACATGTGTAAATATAGTATAGTCTCCCTAGTATAAGAACTCAAAAGAAGAAATATGAATAGAAAGGTGTAACACAATTAAAAGAAAAGTGAGAACTTGAGGATTAAACAATGAAGAGAGAGCAAGGAAAAAAGCTAGGAAACATGACAGGGGCAAAGCCATACATTTATATGTACAAGATGGGTAAGGCAATGATCCTGAGAATCTTCAGAAGGTTTTTGAAGCTAGCAGTTAATTGGAATAATTCTCACCCTGACTAACTATATATGCTGATACCTGTGAACTAAGCAACTGCACTGAAGATAGCAATGTGTAATAGTAGGGTCATGCTTGGAGTGCCTGTCATTCTGGTCTTCTGAATATGGGCTCCTTGTCATGACACACCGGTTACTGCCATGCTGTCTCTCAGATAGATGTTTGTTTAAAAGGGAAGGGGGTAATGAATGAAGGCAGGAGACAGGAAAAGGGGTGTTGTGGGACTGTCCTGCTACAATCCTATATATGGTTAGATTTCTAAACTTCTGTGTACAAATATGTAATCGTTTATTCTTATTTTTAATTAATTTTTTCTTCATATTCTGGAGGGACTTAAAGTTTAACATATCAATATTTGATGAAAAATACCTGTTCCATTTATGCCTAAGATATTTGATACTCAGACAGATAGTGAGGTTAAGCTCAACAGCCTAGGTTGTAGGGTAATAACAATAAGTTTCTCTTCTGAAGGAAGCCAACATTTTGGCCCTAGTCTTTCAAGGTCAGTGAAGACTCAGGACATAGGAGAACCTGTACTATAACATCATGTAACTCAGTTGTATCCCAAATTTTCTGATCAAAGAGAGTATGGGGCCACAGAGGAAAGTGACTGATGATGTAGAGTGTGCCTAAGGAGAGTCACATGGAGAGAAAACATTCTCTTAGGCTTTCACAGACAGCAAATTGGTCAAGCAATGGCCGTGACTCATCCACATGGCTGACACTGACAAAGGATGGACTAACTGCAGTGCAGGGTTTCAGGATAAGTCCGGAGGGGATCTGATTGACCTTATCAGGTACAAAAGCTACATTTCTTGTTATATAGGTCTTACTTTATCTTGGTCTTAACTATTCAAGAGAAAAGTATAAAAACGAAGTATAAAAAGTAAAGCCATATTAATATGCTGAGCTGTAAAAGGCTCAAGTCAACAACTTCTGACATTGCCAGTCTTACGGAAAACCCACTACTATTATGGACTACTGGACTATTTTGGAATATTTTGCCAAATTCACACACTTATAATATTTAAATGACTAAACAAAAAAGGGGATACAAATAAATGACAATTTTGTATCTGTATATTCAAAATAGTTAAGATAGATATACAGCTACATTCTCTTAATTCAATGAATAGATTTATTCTAATAGTGTTTGTAAAGAGGATATCATGTCTGCATCTTGTACTATGAATAACCACTAAGAACAATATGCAATGTATTATTTATTGAAACTGTCCTACTAATCAGATTTGAAACTGTCTCATTGCTGTTTGTTTCTCAATAAAATTATGGAAAAAAAGGAAGATAATTTCTACCTGTTAAGCCTTTGCTTAAGCAAAGGTTTTCTACAGTAATAATGATTAATAAAAGAGCATTTATTAATTTATCCAGCAAATCTATGTCCTGTACACTGAATAAACTTTGAGGACAATGATATGTAGTATATTTTTTGATATGTAGTATATTAATGTTATTTTGTCATATGATTTTTTTGCATTTTTTGTGATTTTACTGAAGCACAAATAAACATGCACACAGGCCCTCTACTCGTTTTCTTCACTGTGCAGCCTGGCATTGGGATTGATGACTCGGATGGCCAGTTGAGCTGTTCTTTCCACGATGGCCTTGTGGTTCTTAGAAGAGATGTTGTGAGCAATCTCTGCACAGTAAGACTTGTTGCACATCAGCAGCACCTCCAGCTCCTTAACATTGTGCGCCAGGAACTTCTGGAGGCCCCTGGGCAGCATGTGCTTTGCCTTTTTGTTACTTCCTTGAACCTCCTCTGCAACCTGTTGTTGATGCCTCTGGGTTTCCATCAGTTGTGCATAATTTTGACATATCAGTCTGACTGGTGCCAGATGAACTTTTTAGTCCTCTTTTTGATGATCTTGGGCTTCACAAGGAGTCTGAGGGCTGCTATGATGCCAAGAGGGAGATGGCTGCCACCTCCATAGGCAACGCCAAGGAAGAGCACAATTTTTATTTTTTCATAAATAAAATTTGTCACTATAAAGAAAAAAATGTAGTGGTGAAGAGAGACCCTGAAGAAAGCACCATCCCTGCATGGACAGGCAAGTCAAGTCTTGATGAGTGACTAAGACACACTGGATGGAGGGGGTGGGTGTTACTCTAGGCAGACAGAAGTCAGGCTGCTTTCAAGAAAAAGAAAACCAACCAAGCAACCAACCAACCAATCAACGAACAAAAGACCCTGATGCTGTCAGCTGTTTCCCGGCTTCAAAAGCCAGATGAAATTCATCATGTGTGTCCTTTATAAGAAGTCCTGAGTATGGTTCTTTGGTTCTCATCATCTTCCATTCCTAGCCATCCAGCGCAGAGGCTGCCCCAGCAGCAGCTCCAGTGTCCAGCCCAGGTGTACTGTGATGGGTTGGACACACGATGAGCAGAGAGAGTGACCCTGCGGAGCCTGGGCATATTACACAGACGAGTTGCTTACTTGAACAACTAGGCAAATATACTGATAGACAGAGACTAACTTCTTGTCAGAGGATGGACTCACAAAGACGTTAAGGGTGAAGGCTAGAAGGAAGCCCGAGGTGTGGGATTTTATATATATATATATAATTCTATGTTATAGAATATATATTCTAATATATATATATTAGTGTATGCCATATATATGTAATATTATGTAATAATATATAGGTACATCACATATACACACATACAGATTGATATAGAAATTATAATGATGTATGTCAATCTCTCTCTCTCTCTCTCTTTTTGGTGGAACTGGAGATTGAACTCAGGCCCCTGCACTTGCCAGGCAAGCGCTTATTCTACTGAGATATCTCCCCGGCCCCTGTATGTTTATCTCTTGTGAACACTTACACATTCATATATTTAGTAGATCTTTCCCCTGAGGCAGTGACACTTCAGGAACAATGAACCTACCAAACACCTAGGCCTCAGTCTCTAAATATCCCTGCACCAAAAGGAAAAGGAATATTTGAAGGGAAAAGTTCAGAAAAGAGTGATTTAACAAAGGGACAGGGCAAGTGTACAGAAGCCCTGGAAATCTTACTGTGTCTCAAAGTAACGAAACACTCAAAAAAGGAAGGAGGCATTTTGAAGGGAGACAGACACCAGCACAAGCACTGTCCTATAGACAAAGTAAGGATAAATTGAAAAGTAAATAATATGCATATCAATTTACAATCCACTGAATAAAATATGGGGCCAAGAGTTCATACTGATACAAATAAATGAATAAATAAATGAAGAGAAAGAAAAAGTTTTCTCCAACAGAATATTAATAAACAAATGTAGAAGGAACAAGTCATATGTAAAACTTCCAAGTTAATGTGAAAAAGACAAAAATAGGCACAGGATCTGATGCATAATTTGTTATGAGTCATACATTAGTCAGCTTTACATGAATGCAATGAAATACCAGAGGCAACTAACTTTATAAAGAGAAAAATCTTATTGAGCTTATAGTTTTGGAGGTTCAAGTTCAAGCCTGGGCAAGCTATGTTAAATCCACAGTGCCTCTTCTCAAAAAAGAATAGCAAGTTCATTTTTTTTGGCCTCTGGTGAGAAAGGCACACCATGGTGGGAGATTTTGTCTCAAATCAGGAGAGAGAGAGAAATGGAGAGGGAGAGACAGAAAACAAAGAGGACAAGGGGAAGCAGAAGGAGATGAAAGGGAAAGAGAGGAGAAGAGGAAGAAGAGGAGGAGGAGTAAAGGAAGAGAAAGAGGAGGAGAAAGGGAGAAGGAGGGTGAACCCATACCTCCAAAGACCTAAGCACCTCCCTCAAGGCCTCACCTCCCAATGTCCACAGCATCTGTCACTAGCACCAATGCGGGACCATGCCTTTGATATACGGACTGTTAGGAGACATGACCCGTATTCACACCAAAAGCAAGTTGAAGTGTACCTAACCACAACGTTGAGTAGGAATGATGGATTCTAACCTTTCAGTAACTGAAAGTGTGACCTAATTAGAAAAAAATTGAGATGTAAGTAGTTAAAATGATTATGATGGGACCCTTATCTCATAAAATTAGTGTCCTTCAAAGCAGTGAAGAAACAGAGACCCAGAGAAGAGGCCTGTGAAGGTGGGGGCAGAGAGGGCTGCATCTACAAGCCAAGCAATGCCAGTGGTCAGCTCAGGCTGGAAGAGAGGCCTAGACCCAATTCTTTGTCAGAGCTTTCAAAGAGAAACACCCTTGCTGACACCTGGATTTCAGAATTGTAGCCTCCTGAACTTTGAAACAATACATTTCTATTGTTTAAGCCATGTAGCTTACAATATTTTGTTATAGTAACTCTAGGAAATGAATTCAGTACATCTTCCTAAAGAAGATACATGAATGGCCTGTATGCCCATGAAAAAATGTTTAGCATCATTACCCACAAGGGAAATGCAAGTAAGAACCACAGTGAAATGCCACTTCACACCCATTTTGAAGATTTGAATAAAAAAGAGAAATCCAAGCATGGTGGCACATACTGTCATCCCAGCACTCTGAGAGGATGAGTCAGGTGGATCAAAGATTCAAGCTCAGCTTGGGAAACTTAGCAAGTCTCTGCATCAATATAAAAAATAAAAGGTTTGGTGATGTAGTTCTGTGCAAGGGTCCTGGGTTCAGTCCAGTATTTACCTCCAAAAGAGAGAGATAATTACAATTTGTGAATATCTGGAGAAATTATAAACCGATCTAAATGCCAGTAGGAATAAAAATGTTGCTCTTGCCTCAAGAAATAATTTGGTAGCCCCTCCAGTAATCAGCACTATCATATGCTTTGGTTACTCTCCTCTCATTGCTGAGACAAAATACCTAACATTCAAGATTAAAAGAAAAAAAGTTTGTTTAGCTCAGTTTGTAGAGGTTTCAGTCCATAATTGTGTGGCTCCAAGGCAGGGTGACAAGTCATAGAAGAAATAGTTTATGGTTCCCAGAAAGTATCAAAACAAAGGATGACCACAGGTATTTTTGCTCCTTTTATCTTTTCCCATGCGCTTGAGCTTAGCATCCACCATGAACCAGTTCCAGTGTCACACATTCTGCATCTAGCATCTATGAAAAAGCCTCACCTATGACCACATGAAGCTGTGAGAGGACATTTAGACACAAGCCATAGCATTGTGTGACCCAGGAATTCCACTTCTAGGTATAGACCTAAAGGAAATGAAAATGTATGTCTACACAAAAACTTGTACACTAATGCTCATAGAAGTATTATTCATAGTAGCCAAAAACTGGAGACAACGGAAATGTCTATCAACCAATGAGCGGATGAATTGGTATACTCATGCAATGAGATATTATTCATCAGTAATAGAAATAAACTACTTATATGAACTAATGAATGAACCATAATATGAATGAACCTTTAAAACATTATTCAAATGAAAGAAGCCAGCCTCAGAAGGTGACAACTCTATGTACGTGAAATACCCAGAATAGGCAAATCTGTATAGAGAGAAATCAGATCAATGTCCAGAGGTGTAGAGTTTGAGGATATTGGGGGTGACAGTTAAGGGGTGCATTAGAGCGACAATGGAATCAGATGAAGCCGATTGCACAGAGAACAAGAACACTAAACCAAGACACACTGAACACTGGAGACAAGGATGCTAATTTGCATGAGCCAATCACAGAATAAGATGCAGAAATGAGATATACAAGAACTGAAACATACATTACCTACCACTAGATTGAGGCATCATGAGAAGACGATAAATTATTTCAGAAATGTAAAGAATGAGACACAATTAATACATCTGCAGAAAGAATCAAAGACAGGACAAGACAGCCCATGCTTCTCTTAATTTTAGCAATTAAAAACTTCACAAGAAAAACAAAATTCTGCAATTTAAAAATGAAATATCACTCAATAATGATATAAACTATCTGCTTTATATCATATATTTGACTTCAAAGCAATCAAAATAGAAATTTGAAAAGCGTATCAGCAACTAAGTAATTTAAATATCAAACCTGAATAGCAAAGAAATTTAAGGACACATAACAGAAAAAAAAATATGAAGTCAAGAAAGTGTACACAGAACTTATTCTCAGACAGTCCAGAGTACGCTTGAAGAGAAAAAAGGAATGAGTAGCGGATGCGATCAAAGGGTAACATGCGAGAGACCTGAATGCAAAGTACACATATTATTACTTTTACAAATGTTTTGAAAGTCTGAGATTTTTCTTTTACTAAAAAAGTTAGAAATAAAAAAGTAGATGATTAGAAATAATAAAACCAAAAAAGGAAATAAAGCGTGAAACAAATGGTAGCTTAGGAAGCACTACTTAAGCTGAAATACATTTAAACTTGGCTAACAATTCCATATCTATGTGTATCCATCTTTAGCTCCTTCCACTTCTTTCCTTTAAGTTTTTTTTGTTTGTTTGTTTGTTTGTTTGTTGCGTGTGTGTGTGTGTGTGTGTGTGTGTGTGTGCGCACGCGTGCAGGGTCTCACTACCCAGCTCGGACTTGTAGTGAGACTCCTGTTTTCTGCCTTCCTAGTGATGGGATTACAGGCATGCACCACCACACCCAGACTCCATCGCTGGCTTAGCGCACCCGGGGGCAGGGCTGGCGTGGCATTCAGTACCAGGCATTGAACCCTGGCCCCTGTGCTTACCTAAGCAAGCACTTGGTCCGCTGAACTGTACCACCGGCCCTTCCACTCCTTTTCTTGAAGCAGGCCTATGCTGACTGCAAAGCATAAAAAGAACAAAATGATGTTTAATTTATTGAACTCTCGGCAGGGCTTTTCTGAGGTAAGGGGTCTGCAAACTTGACTTTGCACTTCATATATATATATATATATATATATATTTTTTTTTTTTTTTCTCTACAGAGGATCAATGGGATTTTTAAAAATACATAAAACAACTCCAAGATTATTTGTCCAGTTAGAAATAAGTAAAACTGGAAGTATAGACACACTATTCACAACCATAAAAATGTATAATACTGGGGCTGGTGAGATAGCTTGGTGGTCTAAGCCCCTGCCTGGCAAGTACAAGGACTTGGGTTCAATCCCTGGTACCATATGCTGTGCCAGCCCCAAAAGTGGGTGTGGTGGTACACACCTGTAATCCCAGCACTGGAGAGGCTGAGACATGAGAATCACTATGAGTCTAAGCTGTGTAGCAAGACCCTGTACCAAATATATATCGTTAATTGACAAAGAAAGCTGTGAGTCTCAGATGATATTTTTCAGTATAATATCCAGCCAGCAGTTTCTCAGTGTTTCATATTATTTAAAAATAAAAGAGTTGTTCATCTGAAGCCCGGAGAGATTAGGTTTTGCTAGTTTGGATCTCTTTTCAATAGTATGTGTCTGCAGTACACAGTGATTACGCTCTTTGTGGAGAGTTGATATATGCACACAACACAACGTAGTTCTTTCCATGTCCCCTGCCCTTGCTCCCCTCATGGATGCATCTTTCTTCCCATTTCCCACTTCCCCCCACCTTTTTTTTTTTTTTTTTTTTTTCAGTACCAGGGATTGAACTCAGGCTCTTGTGCTTGCCAGGGAAGCCCTTATCTCACTGAGCCATCTCCTCAGCCCTCTCCCTTCCCCCTCTTTCTC
>NW_004524801.1:1336528-1343858 GCF_000260255.1 Octodon degus | reverse complement strand
TATATATTATTGTTCCTTAATATTATTTTTCCTACAAATGACCTAAGTTTATCCTTCTTTATGGCAGATTAGTATACCACCAGTGTATCTACCATATTTTCTCTATCCATTCCTCTGGTGTTGGACATATAGATTTCTTCCAAGATTCAAAGTCCTGTGCATTACAGGTTCTGTCCCCAGCTTGGTGCTATTAGGAGGTGGTGGGACCCTGAAGAGATGAGGCTGAGTAAGATGCCCTTAGATCACAGTTCATGTGAACTTAAGGTGGTTAAAGGAATCCCCCTCTCTTCCATAGTCTTTTGCTCCTGGCTCATGATGAGATGAGTGATTTTGCTCTACCTTGTGCTCCTGCCATAATGCACCACCTGTGACAGGCCCAAGGGTGACACGGGACAGCTGCCCATAGGAGGAAACCTCTAGTCTTTGAGCCAAGATAAACCTTTTTCCTTTATAGACTGGTTATGTGAGACATTTGTTATAGTGAAGGAATGCTAACACAAACATCAGTTATTGTCTGTCTGTCTCTCTCTCTCTCTCTCTCTCTCTCTCTCTCTCTCTCTCTCTCCCTGCAATCTTTCCATTATTAGTTACTAAGCTCATGCTAAAATCCAGTTGCTGTACTAGATGCCAGAGACACAAAGATGAAAAGATCAATATCTTGCTCTCAAGGTATGTCTACATCATCTTCTAAAACTACAGATCCTCTGGCCATTCACATATTTCTACATCTGACCTATGGCTACATTTAGAGTCATTTCTACTGTAAACTGATGACAGTCATATGAGGCCCCCTGGGCTACATTCATACTAGCATGCTTTTCTTTGCATTTCATAAAAATATTTACCTCTACATTATTTCTTAGGACTCTCATAAAGCTCCATCATAATCTCATCTTACTGATGAGACCACTGAGAAGCCCCAGCAGTCAAGAAGTAATAAAAAGGTCCTGAGGTAATAAAAACTAGGACTAGAAGTTTCTCACTATTGGTGGTGTTTCCTCCACTCCTTATTCTACAATCCTATTCCTGATTTGGAAGCCCAGCTCCAACCTCTGGAATCTAGTGTGTTCTTTTTTTTTTAATGGGGGTTTATTTTTTAGCGTGTGTAAATTTAACAGTGGACATTGTAACATGGGGCTGAATTTAGAATGACCTAAGAACCTCAGTGAAAGGACTGTCGTGCTCTGACTGCTGTCTAAATTTAGGGCAAGTTGGAAGCCACAGCAATGGCCTAAGCCCAAGAGAAGGTAGAAAAATGCAGTTTAAAGCTGGAGCAAAAGCGAGTGTCTGTCCGCTGAGTAGAATGTGAGGCACTGGGCCCCAGAGAAGGGCTGAGCTGGCTTCTCGTATCACATTCTTAGGAACCCTAACACATCCTCAGGCATTCAGGTGGGCGGATGGGTTAATCAGCTCTGCTTCTCAGAAAAGGAAACAGAGCCCCCCAGAGGTTACACAGCAAGCGAATTGCAGAATGAAGATTGGGTAAATCAGGTGAGAGCAGTGAAAAAATCAGATGAGAAAGAAAAAACATTGCTAGTGCAAAGGGACTGATGTGGCTTAAGCAACAGGAAAATCACTTTAATTTTGTTGATATATATTAAATTGATTAAAGCAATATACCATAACAATATGTGCCTGCCTGCCTCTCTGTATGCATGCTTGGCTGGAGCATACGACAGACGTAACCATGAGCATGGATACACAAAACCGAAGGAGAACCCACATCTACTGAGGATAGCAGACCTGGTCATTATACGAGAGAGGCGGACTAGCTCATCCAGTTTAGCTACTGAGTTTGCTTAGGCTTCTCTGGCAAAGGCACACAGGCAGTAAGCCCAAGATCTGTAAGGAGTCGCCCGATCATTTTTCCCTCCTCCACTTAAGGCTGCAGGCAGATCTTATAAAAGACAGATGTGAATAGTGTGCTGAGAAATCCCCAGCACCTTGGCCCGAAGATCTCCCCAGGGGAGGAGGCTTTGCTGTCAGCTGTCACTGGAGGAGGGCCTAGTGGGGGTTGCAGCAGCAGCCACATCTCTGCCCCATGGGGGATCTCTGGCCCAGGGCTTGGAGCCCAGAGGCTCTATCAAAAGAAACCATAAGCCAGACATTGTGGTGCATACAAGTGGTCCCAGGATTCTGGGAGACTGAGGCAAGAAGATCACAAGTTCAAGCCCAGTCTGGCCATCTTAGCACAACTGTGTCTCAGAGTAAAAATAAAGGAGGTAAGGGTACAGATCAGTTCAAAGGTCTTGGTTCAATCCCCAGTTCCACAATAAGTAAATAGGCTATTTACCTGGCAAATCCATTTCTAAAAGACTAGAGCTTTCTTCCCCCCCTCCCCCCAGAGGTCTGCTTCTTTTTTTTTTTTTTTTTTTTTTTGGTGGAACCAGGGATTGAACTCAGGCCCTTGCACTTGCCAGGGAAGCACTTATTCCACTGAGCCATCTCCCTGGCCCCCTGCATCTTGATAGTCTGATTTCCATTAGCGTATGTCTCTCAGGGCACTATTTTGATTTTCAGGTTTACAGCTAGGCATGATAGTTTGCCTTCATTTGTTCTCCTCCACTGTTATTTTTAAAAAGACCTGTACTCTCTATGATTCAGCTCTGTCAATAACTCCTCAAGGTCACTCCCACTTACTGCGCTAAAAATCAAGGACCCATTGGTGGCCAACCCACCTGGAGGAATACGAGTGTCAGGTAGATCTATGCCCGGCTGTCACTCTCTGGCGGTGGCGATTACCTTACCTGTAGGGAGAGAGGAGGGAGACAGAGAGATGTTCCTACTCATGTGCCTCTCTCAGCAGATATTGTAGCTCACAAGTCATGTCCATTCACTTTCTCTAATCAAAGCCCTTGTAAGGCTCCTGTCACCATTGTGCAGCTGGTAATTCTGTGTCACAACTAATTGTCACCTAACAGTCAATGGGAACACACTTCTCCAGCTTAAAAACATAGTGGATTTCTTCCTGCATTGGACCTCATCTGCCCCTGCATGGCAGAGATTACAAGCGGTAATATGGGAATTATTTCTACCTGCTGCAGCTCATCTGCTTCATCTCCAGCAGAGGTAGCAGTCCCCTCCCCCTCGGACAAGGATTATTTGTCATTAAAATGCTGCAGCTTGCTCGGCTCTCTTTACAATCTGGATGTTGCCTACACTTTCAGAAAGGTTTTTGAAGGAAGATTAGCAGGATTAGGAAAGGTTCACATATGTTCAGCCTCACTCTTGGTGTTCAGGACATCACAGCACTGCACCACCCAGGAAGCAGAAGAAAGGAAAGCCAGCCAGGCACCGGCAGAGGTGGAGGAGGGGCCGGTGGGTGGAGCCGGCCTGCGCAGTTCTCGCTCCACAATGCCAGGCTGGAGTCAAATGCAAATCAGAGGTATGGGATACTGGGGAATTCCCAGGCAGTCTGCTAGGATTTTTTTTTTTTTAATTAGAAGTTTTTCTTTCGCTTCCTGTATTATTGAACTTCACAAAAACAAATCACTTACAAACAGAAGTTTATCTACCTCATGATTTTGGAGGTTTAAAGCCCAAGTGGCATAGAGCAGGCTGGGAGAGGGCCACCTCTTGACTATATCGCCTTCTGGTTGAGAAGGTAATGGTGGGAGGATATCTTGGGAACAAGGGATTACACTGTGACTTAGAGCAGAGAACAACAGAGGACGGGATGGGGTCCCACAGGCCTCTCTAGGAGTCAGTCCTGCCACAGGGTTCCCCTCCTTAAGCTTCCTTCACTGTCCAAAGCAACATCTGAAAAGTAAGCCTTCAATTTCAATGCACCCGACAGGACACACAAGTAAATGATACCCAAAGCACAGCACTTCCTGTGTGATTTGTTTTTTCTTTGAGAACTTGGCCAGTAAAGGGAGAGAGATGTCAGTGGCAGAGCTCATACTTGAACTGAGGGGCAGGTTCTGAGAGCCATGGCCTATGCCCTGCTGAGCCTTGGTGCCGCATTCCCCTGCCCACTTTTTCTTGCTCTGCTTGCTTTCCCACAAGCACCAAATGTTATTAATTCCAACAATCTGAAAAAAAAACCAAACTGTCCCAAGTTAGAATATTTCATTAAGTTTTTAACCAGCCTGAACTGATCACTCATCTGTGTTCTTAGGATGCCACACTTGGTGTCTGAGTTTATTCAGTGTATTATAACAAAATACTTTAGATGGGGAAGCTTATTAATAGTAGACATTTGTTGCTCAGTGTTCCAGAGGGTGGGAAGGCCAAGGCCAAGGTGCCAGCAGACTGTGGGTCTGGCAAAGGCTTGATTAGTGCTCTGCAGGCGGTGCCTTATTGCTGCACCCTTGCACAGTGAAAGGGCAAAAGCAGACTGCAGAAGTCTAGCAGAAGGTCACTAACCCCAGCCTTGAGCTAATCGCCTCCTAAAGGCTCCATCTCTTGCTAGTTCGATACTGCAGATCAAGTTTCAACAGGAATTATGGAAGGACACAAATATTCAAACCACAGCACTGGGTACCAAGAGGAAATAAAAGGGAATAAGAAATGGACAGCTAATTTTAGGATCTTCCCATATCTCCTCTTCAAATATGAACAGCAACTGCAGTAGCAAAGCAAAAGAGCTATGAACAATATTTACAGCAGAACTGGAGATACAATCCCTGCAAACTCCAAATACTAACAGATCTGTGCTGGGGAGATAGCTCAGTGGTCTAAGTGTCTACCTGGCAAGCGCAGGGACCTGGGTTCAATTCAAACACCATATGCTACGAGGGCCCCTCCCTGGGCATGCTGAGCAGGCACCGAAACCAGGCGTCATGACGCACACCTGTAATCCCAGCACTGGAGAGGCAGAAAACAGGAGGATCACTATGAATCTGAGCTGTGTAGTGAGACCTGTACCAAATGCATTTAAAATTAAAAACAAAAATCCCCCAAATACTAACAGATTGGGATGTAGTATCAACTGTTCCAGACCCGTATGATAACAGTGGCAGTTCTGGAAGAGTAGGTGCTGGTTCCCAGGTGCCAGGGATGAAGCAGTCACGGGCAGGTACTGGCTGGCAGGCACAGCAGGCAGTCAGGAGAGGGTTCTCTAAACCCAATACCAGCCAAGTGCAAGGCAATGAGTGTGCAAGGACCTCATGGTGGTGGTGGGGTCTGGGCCCCCAACACTCGAGACAGCAGTTGCTTCTAACAAAAGCCTTTGCTGAAGAGCATCTGGCCCAAAGTAAAGAGAAAACATTCAGATAAATACAAGTGAGGCAGGGGAAGGAGACATTGCAGATGATGTGGCTCCTAAAAAGTCTGGAGATTTTCAAGTCTTTGGGAAAGGAATAAGACAAGAGCTCCAGAGCCTTCTCCCTCATGCTCATGATGGGAACTAATTCCTTTGTGTCTTTCAGTGAAGCACCAAGGACTAGCAGGGGCATGGGCCATAGGTCTTAGAGCCAGCATGACCCTAGGCCAATGGCAGTGAGTTCTGCCATTGACATCTCTCTCCCTATATTGGCCAGATTCTCAAAGGAAAAAACAAATCACACAGGAAGTGCTGTGCTTTGGGTATCATCTACTTGTCTGAGTATCCTGTCAGGCCCATTGAAATTGAGGGCTTTCCCTTCAGGTGTTGCTATTGGGCATTGAAGGAAACTTTGGGAGGGGAACCTTGTAGCAGGACTGACTGCTAAAGAGGCCTGTGGGACCCCTCCCTATCATTTCTCTCTGCTGGTGACTCTAACTTGAATTTGATTGTCCTACCAGCTTGGACTTCTGGTTTTTCCTATACAATTATCTGAAAAAAGTGGGTGCCGCTGTGGCTCCAAAAAAAAAAGCCAAATGAATTATAACATTAACACACTCCAGACAAATCACCTTTATATAAAACATTCCTTAATTCACAAATATAAATGAATTCCTTTTAACTTAATGAAATAAATAAATTTTTGATTATTTAGAATAATTTTAATTGGTATGAATAGCATTAATATTTATATTTGAGTAGTAATTATTTGAGTTCAAGCATCTTTCTAGATTCAAGCTATTTATAGACTTTTTAAAATTAATTTTATTAATAAAAGGAATGATAAAAGTGATTAGTCCTGTTTGTACCATTGGTGATTCAAACTGCTCAAAAGGAGAGTCATGCATGTACCACCAGTGCTTCCAGCTGGCAGGAGTATGTTAAACTATAAAGGCAATCCTGGCATACAGCTCCTAAGAGTACAGGAAAATTCCTTCCATTAGGAAAATGAACAGTAGAAAGGCACTGTGGTGGAAACCCATGCAAAGTTGTGGTAAGAGGAAATAAAAAAGAAAGTAGTAAAGTTTCTACAAACAATGAAAGCACACCAGGAAGAACTGCTCATAAAACATTTCAAATATTCCAAAACTAAGGAAATCAACCAAGTGATAGAAACTACTAAAAAACAACATACCTTCGACTCTGAAGAACCCATAAATGATTTTTGGAGAAAATATTCCCTCCAAAGCATTCCCCCTCACTTTAAACACACCCACCGTTCTTGCCACTTTCTGAATCAGCCCTGGAAGTCCTCTTCTGGGCCTTCAGTTGCATTGCTGTGACTGTCTCAGAGCATTGAATTGACTCGAAACATTACCTTTCATGGTCATTTTGACTTTGGGGAAGAACCAGAAGTCACAAAGTTCCAGATCTGGTGAATCCAGTGAGTGAGGAAACACCGTAATGCCATTATAAACCCGTCTTATCATTGAATGGCACTTTATAGCAGTATAAGTCATCATATTTTTTAACCCCATAAAGATATTCATGAAAGAGCACTTCCAGAGCTGCTTCAAAAAGTGACAAGAATAAAGGGATAAGTATGTTCGAAGTGACAGGGAGCAATTTTAGGGGGATTAATGGCACTGCATTTTACTGTATTTTTTTTTTTTTAATTTGGACATTCATCTTTTTTTTTATCACTTTGCCTGAATTGGTAGTTATACAAAGAAGAGAGGAGCTCATTAAATGACAATGGAAATCTAGGTCATGAAAGTCTTGATAGTCCTGGGGCAACCTGCTTCCGTGCCCCTTCTGTCCTTAAGCTCAGATGGAAGCTTTCTTTCCCCTAATAAATATTCTGCTCTTAACCTCAAAAAGAAAAAGAAAGAAAGAAAAGAAAAATGAAAATCTTGATAGATCACAGGATCAAGTTTCTTTAACGACAAACAGGAGTCCAAAAAAGGAAACATGCTAGTTAAAAAATTTAGAAGTCATTTCAAGCAATTGTAAAATAAGGACTTTATGGGGATCCTGGTTCAAACAATCTATTAAAAAGTTAAGACAACCAGCAAAACATGAACATGACAGTATTTATGATGTTAAGAAATTAATGTTATTTTT
>NW_004524801.1:1322417-1336428 GCF_000260255.1 Octodon degus | reverse complement strand
ATATAATGTATTAACAGTGTATGCTGAAATGTTTGCAAATCAAAGTACTTAATGTCTGGGCTCACTACAAAGATATCCAGGAATGGGAGAGTGACAGAGGTATAGGTGAAAGATGATAATCCTATACTGTTAAGTATTTGAGCTTATCTTTAAGAACTGGTTCTTTTTATGACTTTTTTATGTCTGAAGATTACTATAATACAAAAGCTCAGTGAAAAAATAAAAGATTAAGCCTGAGAGAGCTTGTCACCCATCAAGCAGAGACATCTTGAGGTTCTATCAGGAGAAGACTGTGTTACCTTGATAGGATGTCACTAGGCTCTGACTCACTTTATAACTTGTACCCTCAAACTTTCTTCCACTTGAATGCTGGGATGTTATTGTTTCTAATGTCTCATAGGTGTGTTGCTCTATTGTTTATTAAGATGCAAGAGCTACAGAGGAAAAGACTTTATCAACTTTGTTTTTGTTATATCCTAGGATTAAATATAGTACCTTGAAGAAAAATAGTCCCTTGGGATATATTTGTTGGTTATTTGAATGAATCACAATGAGTAATTCAGATTACAATAACTACTTGCCTGATTTTTTTTCCAGAGGAAGTTCTTTACTTTGTAATGACCTATGACTAGATTAGTTTCTAAAGTGCTCTCCAAGTTATATGCTATGGTCTGAATGTATTCCCCAGAATTAATATATTGAAATTTAATCCCTGTCTCAGTTACTTTACCTCATTGCTGGGAAAAAATACCTGATACTCAAAATTAAGGAAGGAAAGGTATATGCAGCTCATATTTTGTGCAGGTTTCAGCCCATAATTAGCTGGCTCCAAGACAAAGTGGCACATGGCAGAGAGCAGCCATTCATGGTGGTAGAAAACAGCAAAGAGCAAAGGGAAGGGGCAGTTGCTGCAGCAGCTAGCTAGCCTCCTTCCCCTCCTTACATTGTAATACAGATTACCACCCCAGGGCAGGAATAGCCCTCACACCCATAATCCCAGTCTTGGATGGTGAATTAATCACAAAGTCCAGAGGCCACCCCAATGACTACATGAGGCTTTGCCGGGGGACACCTAGATACAAACCATCACAATGACCAAAGTGATAATGTGAAGGGTAGGGCCCTCAAGAGGTGATCAGGCCATGAGCTCTGCCCTCCTTAATGAGATAAACGCCTTGTCAAAGACTTCACACAGTATTAAATCCTTTGGCGATCCCACATTCTGTCATGTGAAGACACAGCATTCATGGTAGCATCTTGGAAGCAGAAACTGAGATGTCACCAGACAGGGAAGACAGAGGGAACAACGTGTAGATAACCAACCAATAACAGCTACTACTATACAGAAAAGACTTGCATCTACTCAGACATCTATGTCAGAATCTTAATGGGGATGATATGACAGGACAGGACTTTGGGGTGGTGATTAGATTCTAAGTCAATGCCCTCATAAATGGAATTATTGTCCATGTAAAAGAGGCTCCAGGATCAAGAAAAACAAATAAAATGGGTATCTGTAGGAAAGGAAGAAGTCAACTGACCATTTGTAGATAATATGATCCTCTATATTAGAAGACCCAAAAAATTGGGTCCAAAAGACTCCTAGAATTAATAACCAACTTCAGCAATTTAGCAAAATAAAAAGAAAATCAGCACACAAAAATCAATAGCATTCCTCTACACCAATAATGAACTCTCAGAAAGAGAAATTAGGAAGACAACATCATTCACCATGGCAAAAAGAAAAATAAAATGCTTAGGAATTAACCTAAGCAAGGAAGTGAAAGACCATGACAATGAAAACTACAGTACTCTCAAAAAGGAGATTGAAAATGAAATCAGAAAAAGGAAAGATGTCCCCTGTTCCTGGCTAGAAAAAACTAATATTATCAAAATAGGTATGCTTCCAAAATTGGAATATAGAGTTAGGACAATCCAAATGAAAATACTGTCAGCAATCTTCATTGAACTAGAGAAAACAATCCTAAAATTCTTCCAGCCTGAAGAGACCCAGAATAGCAAAAACAATCCTGAATAACAGCAGCAAAGCAGGAGGGATAACAATCCTGGATGTAAAGTTATAATACAAAGCTACAGTGATTAAAAACAACAAGAACAACATGGTACTGTTTGTACTGAGACCAGTATAGAGAATACAGAGCAAACTCAAGCAATTCAGCTATCTGATCTTTGATAAAGGGGTCAAAAACATACCACAGGTCAAAATAGCCTCTTTAACAAGTGGTGCTAAGAAAATGGGCTACACATGTGCAAAAGATTGAACCTAGACCCATATGTCTCACCATGTACTAATATAAAATCCAGGCCGGGGAGATAGCTCAGTAGAATAAGTGCTTCCCTGGCAAGCGCAAGGGCCTGAGTTCAATCCCTCGTTCCACCAAAATAAATAAATAAATAAATAAATAAATAAATAAATAAATAAATAAATAAATAAAATCCAGATCAAAGATCTAAACATTAAAGCAGAAACACTTCCAGAATCTGCTAGAAGATAAAATAGGCAAAACTCTTGGAGACATAGGTATAGGCCTTTGCTTCCTCTCTGAATGGAGCCCCAACTGATAAGAAATAACATTAAAAATCAATAAGTAGAATCATATTAAAAGGCTTGGGCACAGCAAAGAAAACCACCAACCTACAGAATGAAAAAAAAAAAAAAAACATTTTGCCAGCTATTTCTGAGAGAAAACTAATATCTAAAATATATAATGAAGTAAAAATATTAAATCCTTCTAATATAAGACTCACCCTCAAAAAATGGGCAAGTGAAATGAATAGACATTCCTCAAAAGAAGAGGTACAGCAGGGGAGATAGCTCAGCAACATATGCACCTGCTTCACAATGCAAGGTCCTGTGTTTGATCCCTGGGAAGAAGAAAAAATGAAAAGGAAAAGGAGGAAAGAAGAAAAGGAGGAAGAGGAGGAAAAGGGAGAGGAAGAGGAAGAGAAAGAAGGGGGAAGAGGAGGAGGAGAGGAAGAGAAAGAAGAAAAGGAGGAAGAAGAGGAAAAAGAACAAGAAGAAGAAAAGGAGGAGAAGGAGAAAGAGAGAAAGAGAAGTAAGAGGAAGAAAAAGAGGAGGAGAGGGGGTAAAAAGGGCAGGAGGGGGAGGAGGGGGAGGAGGGGGAGAAAGGGAAGGAGGGGAAGGAGGGGGAAGAGGAAGAAAGAGGAGGAGGAGAAGGAGGAGGAGGGAGGGAGGAGGAGGTGGAGGAGGAGGAAGAAGGAGGAGGAGGAAGGATGAGGAGGAGGAGGAAGAAGGAGAAGGGGAAGTACAAGTGGCCAATAAATACATGAAAAAGTGTACAACATCTCTGGTCATAAGAGAAATGCAAATTAAAACAACTTTGAGATTCCATTTTGCTTCAAAAAGGGTTACCATAAAGAAATAAAATAATAACAAACATTGCTAAGGCTGTAGGGAAAATGGAATCCTACCACACCATTGGGATGTACACTAGCACAACCATTAGAGAAATCAGTATGGAAATTTCTCGGAAAGCTAAAACTAGAAATTCCTTTCAACCTAGCTTTTCCTCATCTAGGTATCTTCCCAAAAGAGTTAAAGACATATTACAGTGTTGTGCATGCAAACACATGTCTGTAGCAGCACAACTCATGCAGCCTATGGGTCAATTAACAGATGAGTGGATAAAGAAAATATGGTAGTTATACATGATGGGACAGTACTTTGCCATGAAGAATGATCAACCTGAGTCATTTGTGGGAAAATGGATGCACCCTGACACCATAATGTTAAGTGGAATAAATCAGACTCAAAAACTTAAATATCTCATAGTTTCCCTTATATGAGAATCACTAAATATCAATAAATTACAGAGCAAAAGAAAAGACAGAGAATAGAGAGTTGGGGGTTAGATCTTTTGCAAATAGGAAGGGGACAAAGAGATGGAGGGGGGAAGAGTGGAGAAAGGGAACGAAAAAGTACTGAGAAATGTTATGCACATGTACCAACCCCCCACGAAGGATGTGATCATTCTGTAGTACAAACATGTACTGAGAAAGAGTAAAATTTGAGGAGAAAAAGAGGTTCCCAGGAAATCTGTTTTCCCCTTCTACCATGTGCAAACAGGGAGAAGGTACTGCCCATGAGGCCCTCAGCAAACATTGAATCTGCCAGCATTTTGACCTTGGACTTCCCAGCCTTCAAAACTGTCGTTTATAAGCCATTCAGTGTATGGTATTTTGTTCTGGTAGCATGAATGTGATTTGCACTCTACAAACATGCCAGGAACTAGACTCTGAGCCCGCCATACCCAGTTTCAGAGAAGCCTAAAGCTCTGTCTCTGGATCCTTCGGTGCTATCCCTGCTCAGTGATGTGGTACAATGACTCTGTTTCTTCTGCTGTAAGAGATGGAGGAAGGCTGGAATCACCACTATGATCAGTCCTAAGCCTCACTTCACCTAACTTTTTCACTGTATTCCTACATTTACTGCTTCCTAGAAATGATAACCAGCTAAGCCAGGCTGATCTACAGACAATTGCTCTCCTCATCTCTGGGTTCCTGTGGGGCTGGTACCGTGGCTTGGAGAGCCAAGCAGAGAGCAGAGGTCTCAAGTGAGAGGACTGTTCTGTCCACATCAGCAGGATGATGAGGTGGATGAGTGGCTTGAGACCATGCTGGATAAAGGGCAGGCCAGTTCACACCCCGTGGGTCAAGGGATTGTCTCTATCAGGGTGTCTCTTGGGAAAAGTGCTGGGCAAGGATGATGAGCCTGTTAGAGTCACTTAGCTGCAACATGAGACCTGGAGGGAGCCTGTATGGATAGTGGAAGATCCTGGATAAAGGAAGGGACCACAAACTGATGGGTGGCCCTTTGCTTGCCAAGTAAGTTTTCCATCCTCACTCCCTGTATTGTCATCACGGTCACCGGTGACAAATTATGTGTCTGTTGTGGCCACATCTGAGAAGGTATGCAATCCTCAACTCCAACAAGCAGGCTCTCTGGCTTTCCTCTTAGGGATGGTGAAAGTGACACACATCCAGGAGCAGCCATGGCCCAGGCCACACAGCAGGAGGTGCCTGTACTTTCTAGCTCCTGAGCTTGCACAATTTAATGTTGGATGCAGACCCCAGGGCTCAAAGCAGGAAGGAGGTTGGAGTGGTGCCAGCTATCGCCACAGGCTCAGAGGAGCCTGTCCTTGAAACAGAGGGATTAGCTGGAACCTGAGTGACCATCTGATATCAATGCCTCTGGGACAAATAAGGACAGATTGCCCCCCTATATCCAGCCTGCACATATCTTGTTTGTTTTGTTTTATTTCTTGGTGGTACTGGGGATTGAACTTAGGGCCTTGTGCATGGTAGACAAACATTCTAGCACTGAGCTACATCCCCAGCCCTTGCACATGTCTTCTTAGGCCTGTGGTTCTACAACTTAGAAAGGTGGTAGAGTCTCAGATGTGCAGACCCTAACACGAATGTATTGCTACAGGTCCCATCAGCACTGTTAACCTCTGCATCCTGAGCATAGAAAGCCTCAACTGTGGTCTGGAGTAGTTCACGTAACAAGATGCTGCATTAGTCATAATAACTACCACCCATCACCTGTTCCTCCTCATCTTGGTGCTAGCTTCTCATTGGAAAGAGAGATAAGGGGTAATCACCCCTCTTCCACCTCCAACCCATTTGGGTTGAATAAAAGCTTGACTTCTGCCTACCCATCCCAGGCTGATGTGTGGTCTAGGTCTGACACACAAGTCTCTCTGACTGCTCTGGAACCAGTATGTGTACTGATCAGGACCAGGAAGAGTCAACTCTGAGACCCTTTACAAGTGAAAATTCTGCTGCTGCTGCTGCTGCAGTGGTCAGGCTGGCAGGGCAGAGCCTTGGAACTGCCAGTGGAGGAGACCACACCAAGGAAAGCAGATGTGAGAAGTCAGTAGACCTTGGCAAAGGCAGTGTTAAGCCTGTAGTAGAATCCTGTCTCTTTTACCAACTGGTTACATCATTTGGGCAAGTTTCTTAACAAATCTCTTCTTGATTATTCAACTGTAAAATTGTGATATTATGACCCATGTTTAAATCATGCTCATTTGCTTACTTAAGCACCTATTGGATTCTTAGCACATTCTGTACATTATGATGAAAAGATGGGAGTGAAGGAGAGACTTAGGTATCTGCAAGTACCCAAGCTCGTGGATAGATTCCATACACCCCAGGTTGAGAACCATGCTGTGAAAAGTGCAGCACTGAAGGTGTGGTGAGGCTGCCCAGGCACAATGCAGGGATCAGGATGGTGATGCGCTGAGAAATGTTCAGTAGAGGGCTCTCCAAGGATAAAAGTGCCACTAGTTCCTGTGCTCAATTTCTGTTAACTATGTGATGCTAATGAACATGAATTGGAGAAGAGGGGCCCACTGTGGGCTCACCGAAGCAGAGCCAGCCTCTTCCAGCACCTATTGGTCCAAAGAGCCTCTGAGAAGGGAGTAGTGGATGCTTCTACTGAACTCAGTGCTGGCTGGGATGCTGGCATGGATGGGACGTCCACAACAGATGCTTGGTGGAAGCCTTTGGACCTGGTCTGAATTTCTCTGTTGGGGCTGCATTGGCAGAATCGTGAAAAAAAAGTATATTGTTGGTGTTTTAAGTCATGGACAATTTCTCACACAGATAACTCAAGTAAAGATTTCCCTCACGACTTACATAACCATATCTAAGTTCTGGGCTGGGGTAACATCAGGATGGTTATCTGATTATGTCCCAAGATATATACCTGTTTGCAAGATATGTCCCAAGATAATTAGATGGTTATCTGATTTTCAGAAATCACTCTTTCTGAAAATAGTGTATACATCTATATCCCAAGATATATACACTATTTTCAGAAAGAATGATTTATGGTCAAGCACATGCCTATGATAATGCTCACTGGAATAAAAAAAGAACTGCTGTTTTCCCCAGCATCTTGCCAAATGATCTTGCAAAACTGAAAACGAATGAGAATTAGGAAGTTTTGACATATGCTTGTGTTAATGTACATTTGCCACTGGACAAATAAATGAAATTATACAATGTTAATAAATTTCTCCAATTTATTCTAATAATAAATTATGTCCAGGACTATGCATTGACCCATCCGGTCATTTCAAAAGTTAGTTGGTATGGATGAAAGGCATATGTTTGTAATGCTCAGTAGAAAGACATTGTAACAATGTTTAGGTTGCCTAGTTCCCCATCCATATAATGAGTAAGATATTTAGAGGCCTGAACTGTTTATGTGACATTTAAATAAGTAATGCAGAGATTTGACAACATTTCCATATTCCTCTTTTAAAGTCTGAAGGCCTCTGCCTTAATCCAAGCTCTTTGGCATTTATTACTGTTTGTTACACTAACAAGTAAGATTATGAGAATTCTAATGAAGGCTTCCAGTGAAAAACTCTGTGATTAAAATGCCATAATAACAGTTTCATGCATTTATGTGCCTGATTATCATAATCTATTTAGCACAAGTAAACACACAAACAGAAGGAGAAAAGCAAGCCCACTGACACTTCAGCTAAGGGAGAATTTGAAATGCGAGGGAGACAATGTAAATATGTAAATGTCTTTGTGTATTCTTTTCATCTCTCTCCTTTCTCATCCTTGCCTTTTTTTTTCTTTTTCTGTTTGCTAATGAGAAGACTATGCAGTCACATGTGGTCCCTGCTCTACCAGGCTGAGGTGCATTTGGGGGCCATCTGCTGGGGCCAGCATCCTAAACAATGCCACCCAGAAAGCTCTGGATATATTTGCAGCCACCTTTGACATCACAGAATAGAAGAAATGGTATCTCAAAGACTACCGTCTTTGATGTGTTCACTCTGAACACTTAGTTCAGCTGTTACTCCATTAATTCAAAGCCTGGGCAGCGCGGCCACGCTGTGCCCTGCTCCCGCACCTCCCTTCCCCCACAAACACCACATTGGCAACAAATTAAAAGCAATCATGCCAGGTTTCCAAATTAGTCTCCATTCACATCTCTGCTGGCTTCATTATTTTTAATTCTTAATCAAATGTCAGGCAAGAAGAGATGGACAGGCATCGTCCACTCCATAAGGGATTTGGAAAAACTTTCTTACAAGTGAAACTGAGTACTTTCAGCTTCTAAAAGTATAAATTTAGAAGAGGGAAGGCCTTTCTAAGTAGAGCAAAAACCAGAAAACATAGAAAGGAAAAGCCACAAAATTTTGCAATGAAAAAAAAAGATAGGTTTTTAAAATTTTTATAATATTTATTAAAAGAAAATACAGAGATGATATAGCCAGGTATATCCACAGTTAAAAAAATAACATGAAATAAAAATAAATAAATAAAAGTAGGCTAACAGAGACAGCCACATTTGGTCAACCACTTTAAGAAATCTGCTAGAATCCCAGACATGTTATACTAAGGAGATGCAATAGGCATATTCTGTTTTAAAAATAAATCACTTTTGCAAAACATAAACAGGCAGGTAGCTGATGGCCTAAATGCAGAGTATAGGGTTGGGGAAATGTACTTGGAAAAGTATACTTCTTTGGAGCGTTAGAGAAAGACTCAATTTGGGGATTAGCTGAGGCCTGAACATAATCATGCTTGCTTCTGTTTATAAGTCTATTTCCCAAGAAAAATTTAGAGGCACAAAAAAGAAACTTCTTGAGGTATTCATACATATGGAGAACATACAGCTAAACCTATTGAGCTTTGACTATGTTCTAGGTGCTTTCCACATGATATGCCATTTGGCCACACAATACATCTGGGACGAAGATACTCTGACAAATGAGGAAACGAGGATGCAGAGATGTCAAACTGCTCACCTAGGATGACACCAGATTAATGAGAGACAGCTAGGATTCTAAATCCACAACCTGTACTTTTCAATAAAAAGTTAATTTTGAGTTTTGTATTCTCCAGATTAAGACTCATTAGTCTAGCTGAGCATGGTGGTGCCTGTCTGATTTTTGTAATCCCATCACACTGGGAGATGGAGGCAGGAGGGCTACAAGTTCAGGCCTGGTGTGGGCAACTCAGTGACCTTAAAACAGGGGGTGGGGCTGGGGTACAGCTCAGTACAATGGGCCTGGGTTCACTCTCCATTACTATTGGATGGAAGTGGAATATATATATTGGCTATATACAGATATCGATCTATCTATATATTCTGTAGCATCTATATAGTTATAGTTACATATAACATAGGCACATATTTGTATTGTATATGTATTACAAATACACACATATGTATGTTCTTGTGGAAAACTATTTAAGAGAAAAAAAAACAGTGGTGTTCGGTGCACAGTAAACCTGCCATATGTGTTAGCTACAAGCTTCAGTACAATAATTATAGCATCATGATTCTTAGAAGAGACTATGATTCCCATTCCCATACATTTCTAACATGCCTTGACATGCATTTTTCAAGTTAAAGGATCTTTCAAGGAAGGAGGACAGAAGGATACAAAGAATTCTGAGCAAAGCTCACTCAAAGTGAAGCAGCCCATTGTTTCACTGCCCAGCTCCCCACCTACCTGCACATATGGTGGAGCCTGGAAGCCGGATGCCAAGCACCATATGTACCAAATAATCACAGGGGTAGGTTAAAGAGACAGCTTTCTCCCTAATTTGACCAATTTAGCATTTGGGGAGTCGTCTGTCCGCTCCTATCTTGGGAATTTTTAAACAATGGGTTGAAACAGAAATTGAGGGAGGCAGACAATATTTTGGAATCAACCTAATAAACATGAACAGCTGTGATAGGGACCAGTGGCACAGCAACCAAAGAGCCTTTCCTTGCAAGGCCTATATCAGGGGAGAGCTGTCCTCTGTTCACAGCTGTGCACCTACACAGCCTCATTGACTGGCAGGAAGGTTTCTGCTCACCCTGGTGTGCTGCAGTGTTGCCCCCAGCTCACTGACTCGAACCCATGGATGACATGGGTGGATACTGGATGTCCCACTGGGGGGCCCTCACACGTCTTCAACTCAAGGTGTCCCAAACACCAGAGCTTCCTCCTGGATTCATCTCAGCTGATGATTCAGGGTGGCTCCCCAGTTCCTGAGCCTCTCAAGATTGTAAAACTAACAAAATCTTATACCACCCTGCACCCTGTTTGTCTATACAAAGTCAACCACCCAGGCTTGCTAATCTTACCTCCACAAAGTGCCCTTCATCAATCCCCTTTTCTCTGTCTGTCTGCCACTGCCCAAGGATGGGATCTGATTTAGCCGGCTCCGCTTATCCTAACAAAGCCCATTCTGGTCTCCAGCCGGGGCAGTGTTCATGGTCCTCCCAAGAACAGGAACTGGGTCCTGGCTCCTGATGCAGAGGAAAAGAGCTCAGTGCACAGTGCCACCTCAGAAGACCTCTGCAGAACGCCATCCCGGAAGCCCTGCCCTGTCTCAGTGTGCCAGCTGAAATTAAGCATAAATGCGTGTTAAAAAGTGGGCTTTCTAGAGATGTTTAGGACAAAGACCTCTAACCTGAGCCAATTACAGAATCTGTGGTATTCTGTTGTAGCCACAGAAGACAGTCTGAGACACTCACTCCTAGAAAAATCAGGGAGATGAAGCTCCTGGTGGGCTATCTCAGTCAGGATTCCACCAAATGATTAAAGAAGCCAAGTTGAGATATTTAATGGAGTAACTCATAGGAGGATTTGTTGCCAGAGAACAAGGTATAGTGGAGCCACAGGATACAGTGCAGGAGCCGGGAACTAGCAGCACCAAGACTGTCCCCATCTTTTGGCCTAAAAGAACAAGGAGGTGGAGAAGTTATCGGAAACTGAGGAGAGAAAATCATGCACAACAGGCTGCCTTTGTGGGTTGCCTTTAAGGCCTCCTATTACAGGATATATCTAAGGCCCTGGATGTGTCACAGGGAGGAAGTCCAAGGGATAAATATCTATCTGCTCTGCCACTAGGTGGCCTGGGTTTAAATGCAGGAAACCAAGAGCCCAGATCAGGAAAGAGACTGTGTAGAGGGGGCTCAAAGAGGCCAAAGTCAGGATCCTCTCCCATCACCACCTCCGCAGTGCTGACTCATTTCTCGCCAGTGGCTGTACCTTTATTGGGCAGATTTCTAGGCTGTAATAATAAATCACTACAACTTCATGGCTTAGAACAACAAATGTTTGTTCCCTCACAGTTCTGCAGGCCAGAAGTCCAAGAGCGAAGTATCAGTTCAGCTGTGCTCCCTCTGATGACCCAATGGCCGAACGCTTGCCTGTCTTTTCCTGGCCCTAGTGACCAAGGCATCCGTTGGCTGGCTGCTGTGTTGCTCTGGTTTCTGCCTCCATCTTTGCAGGAGCATCTCTGTCTGCATCTTTTCCTCTTCTGTCTATCTTAAGTCTCCTCAGCTTTTTTCTTATGCGATCATTTGTCATTGGGTTTAGGGTGGCATGGACAATGCAAGGAATTCAAGATCCTTAGCTTAATATAGCTGTGAACTCCCCTTCCCTAAATATCTACATATTTACCACTTCCAGGGATTTACACATATGTTTGAGAAGAGTACTATTTAACCCAATGCCAAACTAAATCCTAGGAAGATAGTCTTGAAGGGAAACCTACACCTTCAGGGGACCTGCTGCTCCTGTTCATGCTCTGGACCCCAGGGAGGCTCTGTACCACCCACCTTAGGGGGCAGGTCTTGCAGCACCTGTGGTGGTTTTATGGGCCATGCTGGCACCGTGGGTATAGCAAGCTCTTTGCTCATGTCTGCCCCAAGCACATTTCACTGTATATGTCAGAACAACACTTTCCAGGGACCTGTCCTGAATAGCTTTCATGCACCCTAAGTCCACTGCTTCTCCTATCAGAGACCGCATTCATAGGAAAACTGAAGTAGACCAATTTATGACAGTTTTCTGGGGAAAAAAACCTCACCAGCACATCCTTTTCCTGAAATATGAGACTCAGATGCCCCCCTTGCCCCAAATCCTGATACCTACACTGTAGGTGTTGAAAATGACTACCTGGGTGGCCATAGCCGCCCTGGAATTGGTCATGGAAGCCAAAGATATCATTTTTAAGTAGGTCAAGTATCAATGGTGGTAAAGAACCTTTTAATATAATGATTTAAGCATTTAATATAATGATTCCTAGGTACCACAGTGACTGCTAGTTTCCCCGACATCCATGCTTGTCTATTTTGTTTAGTATCTATTGGGTGAACTTCACATCTTGTTGGATTCTGCCCTAGGTGGTAGGCAGGATACAGGCTCAGGTGACTTAACAAAGATGGCTGCAACAGAGAGGTGCCCCTTTAGGTACCCCCAAGTGCCCCTCTTTACATTTGAAAGCCCCTCCCCTTGAGTTAGGATTTCATTAAATACATCAGAAAACCCAACACAACCATGTGTTTAACAAAGAATAGGGTCTTTCTTCTCTTATCTAAGGATTGGTTCCTGGCAGGCCTGGCACCCCAAGGTGTCACAGACCCTTTTTTTTTTTTTTTTGGTACTGGGAATTGAACTCAGGACCTTGCTCTTGCCAGGCAAGTGCTTATTCTATTGAGCTATCTCCCAGGCCCATTATCCTCTTTTGTGTATGGCCCCATGGCCACTTTATAATCCACAGTGGCCTTTTCAAGCCTTTCCCATCATGTTGGGATTCCAGGCAGAAAGAACACAAAAACAAAATGAAAGGGACTTACTGCCTCTGCAACTTGTTCACACCACCTCTATGAACATCCTATGGACCAGAACTAGCGAGAGAGCAGGCTGGGAAACGTAGTCTTTAGCCTGAGTGCCACAAGCTCTAGCAAAAGTTCTATTCTCATATAGAAAGTGAAACAGATTTGGAGGAAACATCAGCGGTACGTGCTACACTGGCATTTGACTTGGGAGCATTAGCTTATCACATATACCCTACTCTAACCACCTTGCAGGGCTGTGTGGAGAACCAAAAGAAACTATATTATGATGGCAATTACTCTCAACAGAGCAGAGCTGCTGTTTTGTGAGATTCTGTTGCCTTCCACGTGGGAGCCCTGGTAGCTATGCTAGTTCATGGCACAGGAAAGATGTTCAGTAAATATCTGCTGAATTGTTTGCTTAAAACATGAATAGTCCTCAGCAGGCAAAGGCCTGCACACTTAGGGGTGGCCATATTCAACTACTTAGGAAAGTCTCTAATAAATCTTTGAAAGGCTAGAGGTAAGACCAGATGTTGAAATCTATTGTAATTTGTACCTCGCTGTCTTGAAGGGGAAAATGACATTTTACTATTTTATCTTATCAAGCCACAGTGGTCAGTCCCATCACCTATTCTGACATCCAAATTAGAGATCATATTTTTTTTTCTGGACCATGAAAGTAAAAGATAAAAGTTGAGCGTTTAAATTAGCTGTCAGCTAAGCAGTCTCTTTTGCACATTGCAATGTAAGTTGGGACAACACTTAAGTGACAATTTGCAATGTCCATCAAAATTGCAAATGTATAGGCTGTGATTCAGTAATACTGACCCCAGGGATTTATTATTATGATAGACAACACATGTGCAAATGACAATTTACATGGTGTTTCACTGAAGCATTGTTAGTAATAGTAAAAAGCTAGAAACAATCTACATGGCTCTTGACAGGGCACTAGCTAAACAAATTATGGTGTGTCCGTTTGGCAGAAGGATGGAATTTTCTTTTTAAAGATTTTAAAATACTACTGAGAAGCAATCTCCAGGAAATTAAGTAGGAAAAAGTAGGATGGAGAACAGTGTGTACAGCATGTTCCTGTTTATATAAAAATGGGAATGTAGTAAATCTATTTATATTTCCTGGTATTTGCAAAGAATCCTTATAAAAGAATAGAAAAGAGATGTCAAGAGGTACTGTGGGTGGGAAAGAGACTGTTCAAAGGGAAAAATAACTGGGATGAAGGAAAAGAGAAAAGAAAGAAGGGAGGGAAGAAGAAATATATATATATGTATGGATGTATGTACAAATAGCATAGATGCACAATACTTTCTCTTAGCTCAATGAGAAAGATTTGAACTAATACTATTTAGACAA
>NW_004524801.1:1321039-1322317 GCF_000260255.1 Octodon degus | reverse complement strand
TAGCTTGGATAATTGTACTGCTTCTTTCTGCTGATCTATTGAAAGCAACAATTAATGCTTATTTTAATGCTTATTTTTTTCTCTCCTTTTAAATGTTTTATAATTTTAACCAATTTTTCATGCTTATAGCTGGTAATCTGAACAACTAATCTGAAGACAACAATATGCAATATAACAGCCATTGTTGAATTTCTATTGTTTTGTGTAGTTAAATTCTGTATTATTTCCAATGTTTTATCTTTACTATTTTTTATTCTCTTAAGAAAAAGAGATGTCATCTGAACTAAGGGACTGTTTGAATGGTGGAATGGGGCAAGAAGCAAACTTTTCATTATGCTCCTGTAAATTTTGAACTGTGTAAATATATTACCTGTTCAAAAAATTTTGTAAACTGATTAGCTTCATCTAGTCATCTTAAATACACCCTTTGGAGTATGTGTAACTAGATCTCTATGACTGATTGTCCTACAAGTAGGGCAGAAGAAATGGTATTGCTTTGCAATTATAAGAGGAAGAAAATGGAGTCACCTGTAAGTTTCAGGCATCAGCTGAAAGTGCCATTCTGGAAATGTCCTTGAGAAGCTTATTCAATGCTCCTGGACCTCTCCTGTCTGGGCTCTGAGTGTCCTAGCCTCTCTGTGACAGAGCGAAGCAGGGAAAAATACCATCTGAGACTGAGTGGCTTTTGTAAGGGGGTAAGAGATACCTCTCCTCATTTGGACTGGGTGGAAGGTCTGTCTGGACTTCTGACCACTCTGATAAGGGGTGTTAGGAGCAGATAGATTCAGTGTGTTCCAGGGATGCTGGGATGTGTGTGTGTGTGTGTGTGTGTGTGTGTGTGTGTGTGTGTGTGATGAAAGCATGCTGTGCTCAGTGAAAAGAGCAAGGTGTGATCCCTTCTGTGAAAATCAAGAGAAAGATTTTTTGTATATAGTTCATAAATGCAAATACTTCTGAACACATAAGAAACTATAACCCTAGCTGCCTCTGGAGATCTGAGGGGTCAGGTTATTTGTACCAAAAAAAAAAAATCACTTTTGCCCAAATACCCTTTATATTATCTGAGCTTTATTTTAAGCACATATCACCCAGTTTTCAAAAGAAGAGATCATTCCAGGGCCTGGGGATTTGGCTCAGTGGTAGAATGCTTGCCCAGCAAGCTGGAAGCCCTGGGTTTAGTCCTAGGCATCAAAAACAAAACAAAAAAATGAGACAATTCCAATATATGATCTCTCTCTCTCTCTCTCTCTCTCTCTCTCTCTCTCTCTCTCTCTCTCT
>NW_004524801.1:1313330-1320939 GCF_000260255.1 Octodon degus | reverse complement strand
CTCTCTCCCTCTCTTCCCCCCTTCTTTTTCTTAGCACAAACTGTATACACTGCCTACACAGAATGATTTGGTCTCTTTGCTTAGATAAGCACCTTCAATTCAACCCTGAAGCAGGTGATCTTTTTTGTTGTTGGAAACAGGAAAAGATAAAGAAAAACTGAACATCTGAAGCTCTCCTGGTTTTCCAAAATCCCAGAACTCAAGCTCTATCCTGGTCACAGTCTCAGCAGAGGACTGTTCTATTCGTGTTCTAAACATTCACTCCCCACAATCAGCTTTCTCCACACATCCAACTCTCCTCTGTGCAAAACGTGGACCAGCTCTCCCCACCAGACCTCTGGAGAAAGACGCCACAGAAGATAACTGGTGTAGATGCACAGCCGCACGGGGGCTGCAGGGGAGCTGCCTTGCACGAGTTGCAGGGTCCTCCCAATACAAACACCATAGTGGAAACAGGTGTTCAAGAGTGCCAGCTCCGACTGATTTTTCATAGCTGGACCTATTTCAAAAGGAGAGGACACACCCTGTACTGTTGAAAGGGGTCAGGTGGATCTAAACTGACATGTAAATATGGCCAAGAGATGCTGGCAAGACAAAAAGATGACAAGAAGAAAAGAACAGTTTACAAAGCCTGCATACCAGCTAGAAGGAGGTCCCCCAAATATTACCAGTGGCTGTTTAGGATTGGGGAGGGTGCTGGAAAGGTAATGGTGACATTTGCTTTCTCTATATTTCAAAGGTTCATTTTTTAAAACAAAGGAATGCATCTTTAAAAAAATATTTTTTAGGATCTTATTTTACAGGTAGTCAAGGGATGGGGTCATGCTTTATTCAGATGGTTTGGAGGGTACACAGCCCCAAGGAAATATCCCCCAGAGGTCTAGAACCTGTCGATGAGAGAGGCATACACCCTAGGATGGACCCCAGAAACTTACGGAAGGGCTTCTGAGCCCCACTGTGCCCGAGCATGATGTAGACCGTTTCATGGCATCTGGGCTGACCTGAGCCTTCTATTTTCTAGCTCTTAGCAGGGCAAAGATCATATTGATGACAGGTAAAATAAAAAAGCAGCTCAGGTATATGTGATGGTGGAGAATGAGAATGAAGGAGAAGGAGGGGAAAGGTTGACCCAAGCAAGAGGACGACAGCTGGAGAGGGAGAAAAGAAAGAGGACAGGAGATGCAGGAGACACGCCCAGCCCCTGTCCAAATCCACCGCTGGGAACTGCTTGTGCCGCTTGTGCCGCTCGCCCCGGGATTTGCCGGGCGGCCGCCGGATGTGCACATCCGACCCAGGTTTCCGATCGCAGGCTCGCAGGCACGTCCCCGAGGCGGCAGGGTCCCAACTTCCCAGCCCTGAGTCGGTGCTCAGGGTGGGAGATGTGTCTGGGGAGTCACAGCTCGGCTTGAGGATTCCCCGTCGCCCGTGCTTTGAGGCAGAGCCAGGCGAAGGTGCCAGAGCACCGGAGAGCTGTACCCGGGTGCCGAGCTGCACCCTCGTCTCGCGGCGCGTTCCTTTCCCTTCGCACGAGAGCTTGGAGCACGGAAACGGGAGCCTAAGGTAGCAGACCGAGCCCCCTCTGGCTCCACGGCTCTGGGCGCAAGACCCCCGATCAGGCGGCACAAAGGCTCCCTGGGATCCGTCTCAGGGAAACAGGATGGAATCTGGTGGGAACTGAGCATCTAACGTTACCGAAGGCCCTTCGACTCAGGGTGGCAGGAGGTGTTGACACCCTTCCCTGTAAGGCCAGGATGAGCACCCTTGGGCCTCACTGGATATTTTTGAAGCTGAGTTAATGAGGAGGGGTGCGTCTTACCTTTGAGCTATCATCTGATGCGTTTTGTGGTTTGTACATATTGGCTCAAGGCTCTGTAGGTAACTATCTGACCACCAGCCCTCACTTTGATTTATGGAGCCCTTCAGGAGCCAGTCTCTGCCCTGGGGCAGGCATGTAGAGCAAAGAGGCACAGCTAGGTGGGGAGAACCCCGACAGAGGTGAAGGAAGTATTGGGTGTCCTGTGGCTAAGGAATGAAAGGGAACTTCCCAGTACCCAGTATTTGGAGGACAGGGGATGAGGGGACAGCTAAGAGCAGTGCTCCTGGGTGTCCGAGGTCCTGAGAAGGGGTGAGTACAACAAGTGAAACTCTTGAGGTCATCAAGAAGGTACAGACTTGAACCCAAAAGCTATGGAGACACCATTCATTAACTCCATCCCTCCGTATCCTTCTTTGACACAGAAAACCAGGCTGCCCATTTGGTGAGTGGAGGAGCAATTGTGCTGAGAGTGTCTACGCCTGCCATGCAAGCTGCCTTTTCCTATGGAGGGCTCCCCCCAATGACACACAGGCACCTCTAGCTGCCACCAGACGTATAGCTACTCTGCTGATCTGTCCACCCCATTCTGAGTCTTCTGGATTAGTGGGAGGGGGTGCTAGGAGAATACAGGATCAGTCACAGCATCAAGTGTAGACAGTGTCTCTTGGGGGCAGGGTGAGTTAGGTAGAAGGATGGAGGTGTAGGAGAAAGCCATAGATGCCCCAGGAACTTGGGATCCAGTGGGCAGGAGAAGAACGCGAACACATTAGTATCTGTAAAATGGTAACAGAGTGCTTCCCTCTGAATGCCAGAGGCTGTTGCAAAAATTAGGTGAGACTGTGGTTTGCAATCTGAGTCCATAAAATTCCCATCCCATGCCTCAGTCCTATCCTAATGTGTTCCATGGGCAGAGGCAATAACTTTCAAGGCTCAGCTATTTGGGGCTGTCTTCTGCTTAAAGGGAGGGGAGAGTGGTGTCTAGGAGAGGCTGGACAGTGTTAGTTTGAGCTTTGCTGGGTTATTATTATTATTATTATTTTGGCAGAACTGGGGATTGAACTCAAGCCCTTGTGCTTGCCAGGGAAGCGTTTACTCCAACTGAACCATCTCCCCGGCCCCTGGGTTATTATTTTGAACAGCACTTCTCTTTCCAAGCTCTAGCAGTTCCTGAGGAATTCTCTCCTAGCCCAGCCTGGCCAGTAGCAAACCTAAATTGGGCGGGGTAGGGGCTCTGGGACCCCAAGGCCTCAAGATTGGGACAGCAGAACCAAGAGAAAGTCAAGGCACCGGAGTGGGTGTAAGCTGTTTTTCCCACACCTTTCAGTTCTTGATCCTGACACACTTCCAGAGCTCAGGTAGCTTCTAGACACCTACTTGATGAGTGAGAACTAAGGCCCAAGGGAAGGACTGGAGGCCTCTCAGTTTCTGACTACATTCCTCAACTGCCTTCTCCCCTAACCCTCCCCCTGGGCTCTCCCGACCTCAGACAAAGCACCAACCCCCTCTGAGCATCAATTTCTCTCTGTAAAAGGTGAGTAAAAACACACCCCTCTGGTCCAGTGGGGCCAGTGAGAGATGAAATCGAATGAAAGTCTGCCCAGACCTCTAAGTGCTGAGCCGTGCTCAGGTCGCTGTTAAGTGGTGACAAATGTCATTAAATAGCGGTCATCAGCCCCATCTTCTTACAGGTTCCCTTAGACGCCACAATCCGTATTACAGACTTTTCGATTTACTGTGCACACCGACTAAACACACAAGGCACCCTGCCCATGTTTACAAGCATTCCGCGTAACTGTAAACAGTCCTGCTCCATTCTAGCCAACGCACCTTTGCATGTGTGTACTCTTTCAGAAGTATTTACCAAGCACCTGCGGCGCGCTGGGACCGATTCTGAGCGCTGGGCCGCATGTCCGCGTGACCTGGCCGCCCAGGAGCCGAGTTTGCCAGGAAGACGGGCCGTTTTTTCGAGAGTTCTAACTCCCCCCCCCAAAAAAAAAATGGTGTAATTTGGGCGCCAAAAACTGTTTCTGCACACACACACCCCATTTCCGGAACAGGAGCGGTGAGTGAAATGACTCCCCCAACTCCTTTCCTTTTTTTCCTTTCTTTCACTTCCCACTGCCACCCCTTGCGGGCTCCGCGCAGAAACGCCGCTCTCCTTGGCAGCCAGGCGGAAATACAGCCTGAAAGCGAGCAGGAACTTCAGGGAGGAAGGGAGTAGGACCAGAAAGGCCCCGGGAGGAACCCGAAAGCGGTGGGAGGTCTGCGCCCCGGAGCTCCGGCGCGAGCCCGCCCGGCCCGTTTGGCACAGGTTTTTCCCGGGCCGCCAGGCGGCCGACCGAGCAAAGGCCAGCTCGACACGCACCCGGCCTTTTGTGCAAGGGAAACACAAAGAAGAGAGAGAGACACGTCTTCCGTTTTGACGGAAAAGGCCAACAGCTCCAGGATGCTAGGGCCAGCCAGGAACTCCCGGAGCTGGGGCAGTTACCCCGGGCAAGTTCGCACTCCTTTCCTCGGGAGGGCAGGGCGCCCGGGCGCGCTGCTGAGAACCGCGTGGTCCTAGGGGATGCGGCTAGGACCAGTGCCCAGGAAGCGTGCACTAGGCACAGGACAATCGAGGGGAGCACCTTCTAGTGTTCTATTCTCTGGGGTGGGGTAACTCAAGGAGAATGCGGCCAGCATCGGATTGTCCCTGAGCTATAAGAGCCTAAGGGCTTGCACACCGCGCCCTTCTCCCTAGCCTCGGGAGAGAGGAGGAACTTCCCGGAGGTAGGGGGAAAGGCGCGGGACGCTGCTTCGTGGCCCCCGAATTGCCCCAGCAGTGTCAACTCTGCGGCACGGGCTGGGGCCCAGGGCAGTCCTAGGGACCCCTGGGATGGGAAGCGAAGTACAAGCCAGCTGTCCTCACGTTCAGAGTTCTGTCTCCCAGCAAGCCCCAACTGGCAGCCTCGCCACCAACGCCAGCCTTGTAAAGAATATCAGACTGGGCTTTCCCGCAGAACGCCCAACAGAACACAGACAGACCCAGGACAGATACCAGTGGGAAGCAACAAAAGAAGGAACCCGGCACTCGCGGACACGTGCCGGTTAGGACAGAGAGGCTGCCGAGGCGTGAGCGCGGGCTCCGGGGGTTTATGAGCCAGGATGGCCGGGCGACTCCACCTCCCAGCCGGCGCTCGCCCGCGCAGCTTCACGCATCTCCTCCTGCGGCTGACGCGAGCCCAAGGGCTGATTCCCAAGCCGGAGCGCTTCTTCACTCCCACCTCCACTGCCCCACTCCAAGCGCCCCCTTAGTCCCTCTGACAGATTCTGCTAACTGAATGGTTACGGGTCACCCTTATAGCCGTTAGACGGCATATCACCACGCTTCAGTTCTTCATGGTTTAAATACATATTTAACGGATGGCTGCAGAGCCAGCTGGGAAACACACGAGTTGAAAAATAATGCTCCAGGAGGCACGAGGCTGGGGCAAAGGCTAAAATACCCGCTGGGTGTTCTAGGGAGGGAGAGATGGGGGGGGGGACGAAGGGAAGGAGGGAGGGAGGGAAGGAGAGAGATTGATTAGCAAGGACCTAGGGACACTGTTTGTTGGTTTTGTAATTGCTACATAAAGACCAATTACTATTTTTTGTTTTATGGAGAGCTTGCCTCTGAGATTTGCAGAAACAAACATCTGCATGGGAAACTATGGACATCAAAAATGCAGCTCAGAGGAAAGGTTAGGGGCTAGTCAGGGAGATCGGACCGCAGCTGCCTCTACCTTAGGTGGCCCCAACGCCATATTCCAAGCAGATCTCCACTGTCGGTTTGCTGTAAGCACAATTTCTCCATCTGTAAAATGGGCGAATACTACATTGAGCTACACTGAGCCCTTCTCCACATTAGGTTTGATACTTCGTGATCAAGGCCTTGTCCGCTTGAGAGGCTGCAAGCAGCACATTGTATTCATAGACTGCAGGGAAAAATTCAATCTCGCCCTTTGGCCCAGGATGCGAGCAATCTTTGCTCAGGCCTGAGACATCTCATTTTGCAAACCTGGGTTGCCCCACGCCCTTGGCTTGGAGATCATCACAAAGATGGTGCAGACCATACGATCATCGGTCTGGAGAAATACGAGGTGGGGACGTTTAACTTCGGGCACGGCCCCTCGCTCTTGTTAACTGCAGTTACTGTATGGAAATAAATCGTCCATGCGCCTACACCGTCCTCAACTTTGTGAAAAGTTGTGATTTTCAAAACACGGTTCTCATGGCCAAGGCTTTTCTTTCCTCTCTGCCCTCTGCCCGCTGGGCCATGCCCCCACCTGAGGGCGCCACCGCCTCCCGCACAACTGCGGCGACCTCGTCCACGAGCGCTGAGAGCGCCAAGAAAGTGGGGGCTTCGTGCATTTGTGGCCCTAAATGCTTACGTGTGGATGGAAACCAAAAGGAGACAAGGGGAGAACAACCAGAGTGAAAAAGGGAAAGCTAAGGAGGGACCACAGCCTGTACACCTAGGCCGCCAGGGTGATGCGTGGCATCGAAAAGATCCGGCCGCGTCCAGCATCAGTTGGGAGAGTCCCTAGCCCACCATGTCCCCAGCTCGACAATGCTAAGACCGTATTTCTTCAGAAATCTGACGCTATCCCCTCTGCCTCTAAGTCCCCGAGCGCTTGGCCCTCTTTTGGTCTGCTGGAAGCGCACCCTGCTCCGCCCCTAGCCTCTCACCTCCTGGGCTCCACCCCCCTCCCCACCCCAAGAATCTCTCGACGGCGGGCGCCCATTGGTTGTGCGCCGGAGGAGGCGTGTGCCGCCGGGTTTCATTGAGCCGACTCAACCCCGATGACATCAGCTTCCCAGCCCCTCCGGCGAACTCCGCTCATTGGCGCCCCCCCCCCTCCCGCACAAGCACATTGTTCCCCGCCCCCGTCCGCCACCGCGGACGGCGTCGCCGCCTACACCGTGCTATAAAAACCCTCCGAGCTCGGAAAGGTGCGGATGCTTATCATAGACTCACAGCCCTGCAGCGCCAGGCGCCGGAATCTCCACTGAGGCTTTGCCACGGAACAAGTTCCAAAAATTGAATTCGCAGTAAGTGTCCCCGCCCCCGCTCCCAGCAGCCTCAGTCTAGGTAGCAAGAACAGACATCCCTACTTCAGCAACGACCCAGGATACTGCCCTAGAAGGGCACCCGAATCTGCTGCCTTTGCCGGTCAGTAACCTGGACCGGCTTCACGTTGCTGACAAGTCTCATTCTCACCGCACCACCCCCTTCGCCCAAAGCCAGAAGTCGGGTGGACAACAGCTCCTTCAGCTCAAATCTCGGCCAGGGACAAGTGCTCGCGGCCCCAGATGCAGCACCTGGAATCCGGGCACCGCGCGTGGGCGCTGGGTGCGCGTGTTTGTCGCCCGTGGTGTCAATGGAGATACCGTGGATGCTGCTGAGGAACCAAATAAACAGCTTTCTGTTTAGATGTCTACATTCTCCAAGAAAAGCTCCTAAGTGCCCTTCATTTATGCCAGCCCAGGAAACCCAGCCTGCCCTTCTTAGGTGAAGGAACAAAATCTTTAGGGTTCCCCTCTCAGTCACTCCGTTTTTCCTGATACAACCTGTGGTAAGAGCAGAGGGTGGGTGGCAGGGAAGGAAAGAAAGCTTAGTTATGACGACCTGAGTGCTGCTGTAAGGAGGGATGGAGAGAGCAGGAAGGGGCACTCAGAGTGACGGCCACCTGCCTGGACCTGCGCTTCCGCGCAGCACGGAGTAGCTTCTCTGTCTCACTTAAATCTCTCTCTCTCTCTCTCTCTCTCTCTCTC
>NW_004524801.1:1310420-1313230 GCF_000260255.1 Octodon degus | reverse complement strand
CTCCCTCACCCGCTTCTGGAAGCTGTGAGGGCCCTGGGAGCAAAGACCCTGCCACCAAACCTGCGACTATTCCCCGGGGCCATGGACTCGGACGCCAGCCTGGTGTCCAGCCGCCCGTCGTCGCCAGAGCCTGATGACCTTTTTCTGCCGGCCCGGAGCAAGGGAAGTAGCGGCAGCGGCTTCACGGGGGGCACCGTGTCTTCATCCACGCCTAGCGACTGTCCGCCGGAGCTGGGCGCCGAGCTGCGTGGAGCCATGGGCGCGGCGGGCACGCATCCTGGGGACAAACTCAGTGGCGGTGGCTTTAAATCGTCCTCGTCCAGCACTTCATCGTCCACGTCGGCGGCTGCCGCGTCGTCCACCAAGAAGGACAAGAAGCAGATGACTGAGCCGGAGTTGCAGCAGCTGCGCCTGAAGATCAACAGCCGTGAGCGAAAGCGCATGCACGACCTCAACATCGCCATGGACGGCCTGCGCGAGGTCATGCCTTACGCGCACGGCCCGTCGGTGCGCAAGCTCTCCAAGATAGCCACGCTGCTCCTGGCGCGCAACTACATCCTCATGCTCACCAACTCACTGGAGGAGATGAAGCGACTGGTGAGCGAGATCTACGGCGGCCACCACGCCGGCTTCCACCCCTCGGCTTGCGGAGGCCTGGCGCACTCGGCGCCGCTGCCCGCGGCCACCACGCACCCGGCTGCAGCCGCTCACGCCGCGCACCATCCCGCCGTTCACCACCCTATCCTGCCGCCCGCCGCCGCCGCCGCCGCCGCTGCCGCCGCCGCCGCCGCCGTGTCTAGCGCTTCGCTGCCGGGCTCAGGGCTGTCGTCTGTGGGCTCCATCCGGCCTCCGCACGGCCTGCTCAAGTCGCCGTCAGCGGCCGCAGCCACCCCTTTGGGAGGCGGGGGCGGCGGCAGTGGCGGCAGTGGCGGCTTCCAGCACTGGGGCGGCATGCCCTGCCCGTGCAACATGTGTCAGGTGCCGCCGCCCCACCACCACGTGTCGGCCATGGGCGCGGGCACCCTGCCGCGCCTCACCTCCGACGCCAAGTGAGCGGCCTGCGCCGCGCGATCTAGCGAGCGAGGGTGGCCCGGTGTCCGCCAGGGAGCGAGGACTGCCCGGCGCTGGGCTCAGGAGCTCTGTAAAGACGAGGACTGCAGGTCCGTGGGGTGCGGGGAGGGGGGTAGAAGGGGACTCCAGCCTCCCGAACTTGGCTTGGGAACGCACAGAGCAGCGGGGACTGAGGCTCTTGCGTTCTCTGGCTTTAAACCGCGCTGGTCCGGCCGACACTTTGTCAAAAGACACCGTCATTTGCACCCTTCCCTGGAATTCCTCTTCCCCGTCCCCAGCAAAAGAGTCGAAAACTTGCGGTGTCCGGCGAACAGGGCTTGACTCCCGGACTCAAGCAGTTCTTCGCTTCGTGGAGGGTGGGGGGACACGTTAGGACTTCCTCTCCTTCCTTCCTTCCTTCCTTCCTTCCTTCCTTCCTTCCTTCCTTCCTTCCTTCTAGGCGGGTAGGAGACTCCCGACCCCGCAAAAGCAACCGCTGGCCGTGGAGGGGCTTCCCTGGCCCAGGGCCAGGGGCAATGAGTTTTTGCAAGCTGGCGTTGATAGTACCTAAAGCACTTGGGGTCGTGTGAAATTTCCGGATTTCTGTATCTAGGTAGATCCTCACCACTGCAGAACTATGGCCGCGCCTCTCTGTTTCTCCTGTTGATTGGGAGGTTTTTTGTTTTCCAATAAATCTGTGGATGTTTCTTTTTCAACAGTTTGAGCAAGCTTTCTAGCTGCTCAAAATAGAATCACTTGTGGAATGAAATAATCCAAAGCTGGAGGAGGAAGCGAGTGTTCTTAGGTATTATTTTAAAATAGAAACTACTTTTCCCCTTCTTTCTGTCTGGAGCACAAAGTGATCTTGTGTCTTACTCCTTTGGAGAGGGTCGTTTCGTTATTTGACAGAACTAAAAGGAAGTTGATGTGAATATAGTGTGAGGGTTCTGTGCCCTTTTTATAATCCTTGCTGGATGTGAAAATATCAAATCGAGGATGAGGTAAGTGTGCCACGCTGAGCCTCTGGCTCGCGCGATGACTGCCAGTCCCACCGGCGTGTGAGCTGGTTTTTCTCTCGGGTTTCTTTTTGCCACGTTTAAGACAAACGGCAAACTCTTCCGCCTGCTTCGCGCGTCCTTGCGAGGCGCGTGTGCTGCGTGCGCGACAGTCTGGGCCTCACGCATCTGCTGGGGCGCATCCTTGCTCGGATTGTGCTGACCCTCGCAGAGGGTATCATCTGTTTTATTTTTATAAAAAAAAAAGAAGAAGAAGAAGAAAAGTGCTAAATAATATTTATTACTTGTTTGGTTGCAAAAGAAAAAGAAAATAAATGATCAAGTGTTGAGATTTTAAATAAAATGTGAAGTAAGTCGGGCATGTTTTCATCAGTGTGAATGGATGGTGAAGGATGCGATTTCTTGGGGCAGGGTCTGGGGATCATTTTTGTGGTTTTTGCCCAGAAGAAAGATTAAGGGGGTTGTTTATCCATCCCCTCGACCTTTCCTCCCAATTCTCTTCAAAGGGATCTCTCTGCACTTCTCCCAGTGGGTGTTTATCAGTGTACTTATTCTTGCTTTTATTTTCTGGTATCTGGTTGGAAGTTTCCTTTTCTTTAATGAAGAGTGAACTCTAATTTAAGGTTGAAAACATCCTTCCCTGAATGTGGCAGGTTGGCCCTTAGCTTGGGGGTCTGCGCTGGGGGACCCTCTCTCCTGGATGGGCTTCTCTGCTTACTGCTGGGTGGATTTGCTTGGCTTTTT
>NW_004524801.1:1298119-1310215 GCF_000260255.1 Octodon degus | reverse complement strand
ATATTCAAAATGGTTAGAATAGATATATAGTTGCTTGGCTTTTGCTGGGAACCAAATGCTGGGCCTTTAGTACTGTGGAGATCTACACTGGGTGCAGAGCGCTGTGGGAATGTTTGATGAGGAACCCGGGAACTGGTCTATCCTTTTTCTGTGTTTTCTACAAACTTCTCCCAGCATTCACCGCATCATGAACTGCCAAGTGCCAGGTGCTGGGGACTCTTGGGAAGTAGTGATGTCCTTTAATGTAGATGTAGTACTTTGTCCTTTCCTGGGCCACCTTCTGTCTCCAGGCAGCCACTGGGTTCCTCATCTCCAGAGATGCAATGCAAATTTAGGATAAGGGTTTTAAGGAAGAATCTGAAGGAACAGAAAGCTTCAGCTGTCCCAGTCAAGGGCAAGAACTGATGCTGCTGCAGGCTCTCAGCCCAAGAGCTGACCCAAGAATGCACCCCCTGAAAGAACAGCCTGGCCATGCCATGTACCTCTCTAGTGGTCACCAGCAGAAGATGCTGGAACTTGAGGTGGAGATTTTTCTTATTGAAACAGCATTTATTGAGTCCAAGCCCTGAGGCCAGACCACATAAGTGTCTTTAGCTCAGGCCTGAGATTGTCAGTGCCCTAGCTCAGGGACTGCACTGCCAGTAACTGCAGGGACTCAGAGATTCATTGGGTGCTACTGGCCAACCTTTCCACTGAGGCACCACCTTTCACCAAAGGCAAGAAAAGACTTGGAAAGATGGAGCAGATGGTGGTGCAGGGAAGAGAGAAGGATCCCAGAGACTCAGAGGCAGATGGAACACAAGAAAGGACGAGAGGAGGCCCAGTCCTACTTATTCCAAAACCCCATTTGAAATGTAGGAAACTTGCAAAGAGTTCAGAATCGGGTCCAGCTCCAGCTTCAGATACTGTACAGAGGAGTGTGTGAAAGCTGGAAATCCTACCAGGGCACTAAGACCCCCCAGGGTGGGGGTGGGGGCTTGGCAATGGAGGCCTCTTCATCTCCACAGCAGGCACAGCTTGTGCCTGGGCAGACTCAGAGTGTGCAGGGCATACACGTAGCATAGAAGGACAATTGTTGAAGAGAAATGTATCAAGTCTTCCTCTCCATGTCGGTCCCAAAGTTTTCAGCAACTTATAGTGACCAGCCAGGCCAACCTTAGCCAAAGGAGGGGCTGTGTCCAGACTCTGTTCCCCCCAACAATAATCTGCTTAAACTGTGCATGGCCCAGCCAGCCTGGCCTCCACTATGAGTCTCCAGTACCCCAGGCACCATGGAAATGCACCTCACCCTGCAGGGCAGGTAGTTCCCTCTGTAGTGTGGTCCTGAACTGGTGAGAAGGACAGGGACTGGAGAACCCAGGCCAGCAGCTCCACTTCCATGAGCAGTGAAAGAAGACTTCAAAATGACTTTAGCTTGGAGGAGCTCTTAACTAGGGCAGGATCCCCACTAAAAGAAGGGAAGGGAAAGTAAGGCAGGATGGAAACTGTCAGCAGCAAGGTGCTTTCTTCCTGGCACTGATAATCAATGTTTGCTACCCAGGAAGCATTAGTCAGGGGATCTTTTCCAGTTTCAAGATCCAGTTCCTGTGTGGGCCCAGTACTCTGGCCTCCCCTACCTCTGTTCTCACTACTCTTTCATAAGAGCAAGAAAAGTGCCTCCCCAGACTTAGTATGGGGAGGAGGACCTCACTATAGTGTTGGGTACCCCCGATGCCCATTGAACTGGAATTCTCCAACCCAAGGAAAGTAAGCAGAGGGTTGAAACAAACCTGAGGCGCAGTGTGCATTTTAATGGGGGAAGCACATGGCTGCTACTCAGAGGTGTCACCATCCCAGCCAGGCCCTGGTCTCTGATGTGGCTGCAGGATGAAGCCATGCCAGAGACACCTGTGGTGATCTGGGGCTCCTGTGGCCTCCATGTAGGAAAAGACCTTCTCTTTCCCAGAGCTGGAATCAGTACAGAGCTCACAGAGCTCTGTCTGTGCCTAAGTCCTCCGTATGTTCTCACTGATAGCACGCCACCCCCCCAAACTGGAAAACCATTCCCCGTAGAGCAGAATCCCCCTATTGGTCTGAATTCTCTCCACTAAGGGAACACCTGGATGTTGTCTGGACCCAAAACTGAGAATTCTCCCACACAGCCCACCTCCCAGTTTAAGTCCCTGTTGCTATAGATCTTGTGTTAAATCTCTACATAGCACAAGTAGTGGCTGGAGAGATCTTTAACAAGGATGCTACACAGAGCTTCAGGACACCTCAGAGGCAGCAGACATCCCCCATGCCACCCCTGCTCTACAGACTTGTAAGAAACACCAGAATCGGCCTGGCTGTTCCCAAGGGAAGCAACCAGGCACACTTTCTCTGGCTGCAAGGACTCCGAACAGCAGGGGTTAGCATAGCCTCTCCTTAGAGGCTACCAATAGCCTGTCAGAGTGGGATGCTGTTAGGTAAGACAGAATGGAGATCAGTATACCAACCAACCAACCAACACACACACACACACACACACACACACACACACACACACATCCTGTGTCTCACCTAGGGTCGAGTTAGTGCTATAGGGTTGCATGATTGTGGGGGATGGGTGTGGTAAGAAGAAAACGCAGCAGAGCTGTCAGGAAAGCCGCCTGCATCCCTAGGTCAGGACCTCAGTAAGGAGGCTAGGGGAGGAATCAGCCAACATTTGCTGAAAGTTAGTGGGTGTGAGGCACGGCACCAAGTCAGATGTTAGTTCATGGAATTCTCACAGCAACCTTTTACACGGTTTTACTATGATCACATTTTATAGGTGAAGAACCTGAGGCACGAAGATGGCAAGTGAGTGGTTTATGAGCACAGCCAGAAAATGGAGGTGACAAGGTTGTGAAAGTGGGAGGCTGCTCCAGAGCCCGTATCCAAGAGGGCCCCTAGTTCTGCACTGGCTTACCAGCCAACTGGGGAATTCTTGCATCTGGTGCTGCCACCTCCACTACCCCCGCCCAGTCCCACGAGCTTTCTGGTAGTCTCTTAGAGCTCCCCCTCTGTGGACCCCATCTGTCCCCAATGCCCCCATCTGGGTGGCAGGCGGTGCTCACAGGCTTTGGCAATTAGCGACTTCAAGGCTGTGCTGGGCCGGTGGAGGAAAGGCAAGAGCAGGTGAGCCATGGTGGCGCTCATTAGGGACTGTCCTTAAGGCCCTGGACAGCTGCGATCTACTCTCGCAGCCCCACGGCCCAGCCAGCCGGTGCATTCCGTGTCTCAGAAGTCCTTCGGGAGGGTTCAGAGGAAGCTTCTGCAACAAACCAGCAGATATCTGCGTGGCTCCAGAAACGAGAATCGAGAAGCGGGTCAGCGGGAACTCCTGGCATTGGCACCACTCTACAATGCTCAGAGGCCCCGACAGGGTTCTACAGGCCTGCAGACCTTTGACCTTTGGCTCCTAAGTCCCAAAATCAGCTTTGTCCACCAGGACCACCTGGCAGAGGTCTGGGTTTCGAGGCCCTGTGTTTATCTGGGTTCCCTGAGTTCTGAACTGTGCTGCAGATGTCTTCTTAAGTCCCTTGCTTTCTGGGTCCCGCAGGATGAAGCCAAGGGGGCTGCAGAGGGGAGACCTTGGCTCCATACTAGTTGGGCCAGCAAGGACCCAGATGGTGAGCTGGAGCTGCTACCTTGGACCACAGAGCCCCTTTGTCGAGATGAGAAGGCTGTGTAGCTTTGGGTCCTTGGCTGCCAAGGGAGGGGTGGAATCCTCCATCCCCAGGGGTAGCAGGCATGCAAACCCAAATAGCAGAGATTTAATATTCTTGTGGGGCCAGACAGCTGCCTGCAGAGAACAGAGGCCCAGACACCAAAGGGAACACAAATTCAAGTCCACCCACCTGGGTTTATGCACAGGATTCTGCACCCTGCTCACAGGCCCAGGTTTGTACTCTCAGTGTACCCACACCCATGCTTGCACATGTGCCAGCCCTGCCAGGCATGGGGGTAGTTGTAAAGCAGAAGTCCTTGGCTGTGGGCAGCTGGGCTCACCTGTGAGCCTTGTACCTGCTAGATGCAGGAGAGCTGGGAATGTATCCCATTTCTGGCCAGACCAGCCTGGTTCTAAACAACTTTCTTAGTGACCAAAGACACAAGGAAACTGTCATAAGCAAGCCTTTCCATCTTCACTCTCAAACCTCCCTAGCAGTAGACTTTTGTCTGAGAGACAGGGCTCAAATGCCTTTCTAAAGCTGTGTGATGTTACATCTAAGCCTCAGTTTCCTCTGCCATTGAATGGGGTCGGCAGGGCAATCTCTAGTACACCCTGGGTAAATCAGACTCTGCCTAGAATATCAGGGCCTCCTGGTATACCAGAAGTCCTGGTAGCTTATAGGGTGTGATGCATGAGAAGAGTGCTGGGGTTACTGTGTACTCAGGGAACTCAGAAGTTTCCCTTGAAGCAGGTATAGATGGTTCTGGAAAGGTGCTGTCTCAGGTTGTAAGACTTCCCCAGAGTAGAAACTGGCCTAGATGCCTTTGTGTTTAGACATGTACACTACCTGCTAGATATAAAGGCTCAGAAAAATGAATAAATGAATGAATGAGTGACACAGTGGGAATCAACAGAGGACTGGGGTTGGGGGGTTGGACTTTGAGAGTATGAGGAACAACACAAGATCCTGAAGTTCCCAGAATCTTGTATGGATGGTGAAGCTGCATCCGCAGTCCTACAGCTGGGTTTGGACTTGGTTACATAACAAGACCTCCTTGAGTCTCTCTTCTTATGTAAATAGACTCATTCATAATAGTGCATAATAATTGTGTTGCTGTACAGAGTAAAAGAAAACTCCCAGGGGCTGCTTTCTGCCTGGTCTCAATTGTAAATGGATCCTCTGGGTCCTGGGGCTTGCCCAAGATGTATCTGAACCCCACATCTGAGCTTCCTCCACCCAGATAGCCAGGAATGTGTAGGTCGTGTGGAGCCCATCACCATGGAGACCATTAGAGAGCAGCTGGGTGGGGGACAGTGTGATGCCTTGGCCAGTATGTGCCAGCTGTGTGCCGTTGGATAAGAGACATTGCCTTTCCGAGCCTTAGTTTCTTCATCTGCAGAAAAAGATGATGCTGTCTTCCACATGGCAAATCAGGGTTAGAGGAAGAGTCTGGATCTGGACACACAGAGTGTTCTGACAAGTCCAAGAGTGAGTGACTGAATGGTGTCACCCCATCAGATCTCCTGGGAAATCCTTCAAGGTGAGTCTGTTATCCTCTGAACTACTCTGCAGCATCCCAAGGATCTGCATACCTCAGGACCCTGAGGGCAGCAGCTTGCAGTGGTCTCAGGCTCTTTCCAGACTTTACGCCCCCAAGCCTGTAAGCAGGGTAAGTCCCCTACTCTTCACTCTTTGTAGCAAATGAGGGGCTCCTAGGCCCTGGGCTTGAGCTCCCTATCACCCCCAGCTCTGTCCTCTCCAGTCTGTTTAGGCCACAGCAGTGCTAATGAAAACACCAGAGTCTAGTGCACTCAGCCAGCACAGGAAGGAAATGACTTAGGGCAGCCCAGCAGGGCAGCTGCCACAGCAGGGGCAGAGAGTCCGCAAGACTAGGACAGCCAGGAGGCTGCCTCCCCTCCCCACCCAACCGTGTCCCTGGGGCTGGGCTTACCCTCTCCTCCTCAACACTCTCTCTGCTGGCAGCGGCAGGCCTCAGTCCCACCACCAACACTACCACCACTTATACCCCAATAGCATGCCAACTGTCATTACCCAGCTTTAGGGCTTAACCCATCAGCTCCTATCTCATTCATTGTTTTTTTTTTTTTTTTCTGTTTTAAGGTAAAAGTCATCTGACATTCATAATGTTAGGCAATCACCATTCCTATCTAGTTCCAAAACATTTTTATCATAAGGTAAAGTCCTGTACCTGTTAAGCAGTTCCTCCGGCTCCTGTCCTTGACAACCACTCATCTGCTTTCTGTCTCTGCAGAAGTACTGGCTGTTCCATATCAATGAAATCATAAATATGTGACCTTTCAACATTGGCTTCCTCCTCTTAGTATGTTTTTGAGGTGCATCCACATTATGACACATATGTACAAATGCATCATTCTTTCTTATACCTGGACAGTATTCTACACTCTATTTATCCACTCATTAGAGGCATTAGCTTTTGAGTAATTTCTTAAGTCCTTGCATGAGTCATATAATGATGAAGAGGTGGCCTGGACGAGGAGTTTAAGTATCTAAATGTCTGGGCAAGTGAATTGTTTGACTTTTCTAGACTTCAGTCTACTCATCTATAAGGTGAGAAGGCTGATAAATTTCAAGTTATGATCCCCTGTGACTTCACAACCTTAAAAGCCTCCATACAACCAGTGGAAGGAAACACAATGTCCTCCCCGCCTACCACAAGCCTTCATCGAGGATCCCACAGGAGCACATGCCCTGGGACTTACACCGTGCCCCCTAAACAAGCCTGTAACTTTGAGTCCTAGGCAGAAACAGTCAGATGCCTGGCTGGAAAAGGCAGTATTCTGTAAGTTTTCTCTTCTTTCAATATCCAGCCAGACTTTCCTCTGTTATGATTTGGAAATAAAATGGCCCACTAACTTGAAGCACCCATGGATCTCCACCACGATATAATCCATAGGCACCTTTTTTCTCCCTCTTGTTTTCAGTGCTTGGGATGAGATTCAGGGTCTTGCACATGCTAGGCAACAGCTTTACCATGGAGGCACATCTTAAGAAGTGACACTAAACTTGATCATAAAGATCAAGAGAGGGTGGATAGTGAGCAAACTGATATTCAGATCCCTATACTTTATCTTCTTAACTTTTTATTCAATATATATTAGACATATCAGGAGGTGTAGAGGAAACTCCATAGTGACAAATATATTACACCCATTCTGAGGTCAATAACCATGATGTTAACTCTTGTCTTGCTTGGAGCAGATTAGAAACCTACAGAGAAACAGACTTAAGGAACATGCTCTTTCTTAGCATTTAAAAGCCTTGAGACCTGCCATGAATGGAAGGGAGGGATAAAATGGTCTTTTCTGTTTGAAGCTGAATTTGAGAGAGGACTTTAATGTAAGAAAGGCATCATTATCTGAAGGGGTTACATCTTCTTCTGGAACATGGAAGCCGAGCAAATTGAGAAAATTGAGATTCTAACTTTACATTCTTCCTTTTCAATGCTTCAAACTGACCCTGGTATTTTCATCTATGGTCTCTATTCAACCCTTTATGTATATCATTTTAAGTTTGTTGTTTATTATCTATCTCCTCCATGAGAAAATAAGGTCCACAAAACAGAGCTCTGTATGCATCCTGATAATGGTGGATGTGAACCAGAGCCCAGTAAGTACCAGGTGCCCAATGAACATGCACTGAGTGAATGAATGGATGGAATGAATTATAAAGAGGAATTTTGCTCCTGGGCTATGACAGAACACAAAGCATCACAGGGACACCTACCTAGAGAAAATACAAACAAGCTCATATTGATCCTGAAGCAAGGAGCATACAAAGGATTTTCTGAAATAATCAGAATCAACAAATCTACTAAAGCTTAAAGCCTAACATTCTCCAGTGTGAACAAGGTTTGCTTCCTTACATCCTCTGGGTAGTCTTTGAGCACAGTAAGGATGTAGACCTGAAGATGTAAGACTGCTTCTGAAATTCACTGACTCAGCCTTGGCAGAGTGGTACATGCCTATAATCTCTGTCACTTGGGAGCCTGAGGCAGGAGAATCACAGGTCTGCCCAATTTGGGAAACTCAGTGAGATTCTGTTTCAATCTAAAGAATAAAAACAGGTGGGGATGAGGCTCAGCACCCCCAGTACCATCCTAGTAGCCCCAGTAGCATGGATCATAAAAATGAAAGATAAGTGGATTCAAAGTTTTTCTAATTCTGCAGGAGGCAAACTCCTTGGATTAAAACAACAAAAACACAAGCATTAAGTTGGATGACTCTTTCTGATGAGCATATCTGAAAGCGAAAACAGGTCTCTTGGCAAATTAGCGGCTCTCACAAACCATCTATGTCAATGCCACAAACAGAATGACAATGCTGCTGGAGGGGGTGGGAGGGATGGTCACAACTGTCCGATTCAGACAGCCAGTGCAAACCTTAACATTAACTATGAAGAAAAAGAATTCTCAGTGGTTGTATTTGTCCCGAATGCAAAACTGGCCCTTTGTTGAGTCGGCTGCACGAACAGAGCCAGAACAATGTTGAGGCTGCTGGCGGGCCATGTGCTAATGTGCTCATGCATTACAGGCCACAACAGATGGCTGTGACAACACCCGGGGCCTGCCCCGCCTGGGTCAGGATGCAGAGCCTTAAGCCTGCCTCCAATGCTGTGCTGTTATCTAAAACCGACTTCTCATTGGAGAGATGACGGTTGGCCTTAGTGGAAGGAACATGCCCACTTTATCCAATTTGAGGGCAAAAGTGGCAAGTAATAATGATCAGGGTTTTGCCAACTGTTAGCTTGAACCATGTTGCAGAATTGAAAAGTATTTACACACTATTGAAAGTCAGAAAAAAAGAAATGCATGTTAGATTGTTCCAGCATGTCAGTTCATGGGTATCACTTGCATGCTTAATCTCTTCCCATGACCTGGATGTGGCACAGCGAGTGTAGTTCTAATTTAAGATAAAGGATGCTAGCTGCAAAAACCAAATGACTGCAACATGTCAGATCATTTCCTAAGCTGAGACCATGGCCAGGGCTAAGGCATGTCTAAAAGTGCTTCTACCAAACACCATAAAATTCGTGAAGCACTTTGACTTAGAACTTTCTAGTTCTGTCCAGTAGAACATTCTGTTATAGCAGAAATTCTCTTCTATCTATATACTTCACTACAGCAGCTATCAACCATGTGAAATGTGGCCAATGTGACTGCAGAGCTGAATTTTCAACTTTGTTTCATTTTATTTATTTTTTTATTTTTTTTTTTTTATTTTTTTTTTTTGCGGAACTGGGGATTGAACTCAGGCCCTTGCGCTTGCTAGGGAAGCGCTTATTCCACTGAGCCATCTCCCCAGCCCCCTGTTTCATTTTAATTAATTTAAACTTTAGAAACATCCTGTGATTAGTGGCCACTGTATTGAATAATGCAGCTCTAGGAAAAGGGGCTGTAAGATTTGTGACAGCCTGACCTTACCAAAATTCACTGTCAATCACTGTATTTATTCTACCAAAACCAAATGCAGACTCCAAAAGCAGGACAGACTCTGTCTTTCTGTAAGACAGCCTCCAAATGCAGAGAATTTCATCAAAGTCAGAAGTGTGTCTTCTAGCATAAAGAATTATTTGCACTGAATCTATTAACAAGAAAAACCATCATTCACAGTCAGTTGAGAGCATCAGATGTCAGAAGAATCTGAGAGGAGGTTGTTGGTTGTCATAACTTGTTATGACGTCTCAAACAATAGTCTTGAATTGCCACTCCTTGCCTGTTCTCCAGCTCACTTACGATCCACTCCACGGAAATCCCAGACTTGTCAAGATGATCCTGGACTGCACACCCAAAAGGTGAGGATGTGCCACTGCATGCGTGAAGTTGTTCACATGTCCACTCTAAATCTTTTATCTTTTAAACATTTGATTTGTAAATTGACTTTGTACCAGGGAATAATTTTATATTCAGAAAAATCTTCATTGATAGTGTAGGTCAATTTGAGCTTTTTCCTGTTGTTCATATCAAAACCTTGGTACTTGTGTGACAAGTAAGAAATTAACATAGTTACCAAGGCAGTAACTAAATTTCAGGTATTTTGCAGATTTCACCCCTTGTATGGTCCAGAGAGCCACAGGGGGTATCTAACACTGAATACCACATTGAATTTAGATGATGCTTATTTTTACTGGGTTTTTTTTTGGGGGGGGGTATTGGGAATCAAACTCAGAACTTTGTCAGTGTTCATTTTTAATGATGCCGACCAAAGATGAGTTCCTCACAATCCCATCTAACTCAAGGCAGTTGTAGATTCTGTTCATGTAGAATGTGTCAGTTATACTAAGAGCCCACTGTAGTGAAAAATGGAGACAGGGAAAGCTAATCATCATTGTGTTAAGATCTGGTGGAAGGAGATTCATGGGATTAGAGGGAAATTAGGTATGTGGTATACTGGGAGGAAGCATTAAAATCCCTCACTGTGGAAGGGCTGGAATACCTAAGGGACAGCGTAATTAAAGCACAACAGATGACACTTCTTCTGAAAAAGGGTGGAACAAGAAAGAGAAGTGTTACACAGCATTGCTCAGAGACAGAAAGATCCACTTTACAGAATGGCAAGAGAAAACAGAATGCTCCTTGAAAATAGTAGCAGTCTAGCTGCCACGGTGGCTTACGCTGCTGAGTGGCAGACTTTACAAAGGAAAAGTGAGACAGGAGAAAAGGGAGATAGGAGTCCAAACACAAATGTATCTAGGTACGGAAGAAACAGGTCCCACCCAGACCTTCCTATGACCCAAACATGCCTCACGCCTGTTCTTAGGAAGAGCCCAGTTGTCTTCTCCCCAAAGTAAAAATAACTGAGAAAATAATGTCCAGAAATGAAATATGTATTACTCAATCTAACAAAGGAAGTAAAAGACTTATACAGTGAAAATTCCAGGACTCTGAAAAAAGAAAAGGATCAGAGGATTTCAGAAAATGGAAAGACTCCTTGTTCATGGATAGGAAAAACAAACATTGTAAAAGTGGCCATTCTCCAAAATTTGTATACAGATTCAATGCAATCCCTATTAAAATACCATTACTATTCCTCACAGATCTGGAAAAGACATTCCTAAAATTCATCTGGAACCAGAAGAGACCTAGAATAGCCAATCCTGGGCAACGAAGGAAAGGCAGGAGGCATCACAATCCCTGACTTGAAAGTATACTACAGAGCTACTGTGATAAAATCAGCACAATACTGAAAAGAAGCCATACTGAGATTTCTTCTCACCAAAGAAAGAATGGCTACCATCTAGAAGTCAGCCAATAGCAAATGTTGGAAGGACCTTGAGGAAAAAGGAACCCTTCTCCACTGTTTATGGGAGTGTAGACTGGCACAACCATTATGGAAATCAGTGTGGATATTCCTCAAAAAGCTAGGATTGGAGGCCCCATTCAAAAATACCCCCTTCTGGGTATTTTTCCAAAAGAACTGAAAACACAGTGGTATATGTGTACCCATATTTATAGCAGCACAATTTGTCATAGCTAAATTTTGGAAACAATGCTAATGCCCAACAATTGAGGAATGGATAAAAAGATGTATTTTTACACAATGGATTATTACTCAGCCATAAAAAAATAAACTCAAAACTTCTTTTATAAGTGAATGGATGCAACCATACTCAATAAGTGAAATAAATCAGACCCGTGTATGCAAACATCATATTGTCTTGCTAGTGTAACGTTTGTGTCTAGTTGTCCTCCTAAAGCCTCATGCAGTCATGGGGCAGACTTCTAGAATTTGTGATTAATTCACGGTCCACTGCTGGGTTTACAAGTGTTAATGCTGCTGGGATTATGGGTTTCAGTGCTACACCCAGCCTGGGGCAGATAGCCTGAATGCAACATAAGGGAGACAGACTTTCTCTATAGCCATTGTTGCTGCTACTTCTCCCTTTTGCTCTCTGCTCTCTGTCCTGCCATGAAAGGTTGCCCTCTGTCATGTTGCCACTTTACCTTGGAGCCAGCCGAGTATGTACTGAAACCTTCATTAACTGTGAGCTAAATAAACCTTTCCTTCCTTAACGTTGGGTGTCAGGTATTTGTTCCAGCACTGAGAGGAGAGTAACTGAGACGTGTAAGAACCTGAAAAAGTAAATAAAATCTGAAAGGTGTAATAGATACTATGAAAGGGAAAGAATTTGTTCAAAGGGAAGGAACAGATATCTCTGAGGAGATAGCTCAGCAGTCTAAGTGCCTGCCTGGCAAGCACAGTGATCCAGGTTTGATCCCTGGAACCACATGCTGTGCTGGCCCTGGGTGCTGAGCAAGCCACCAAAATCAACCACACACCTATAATACCAGCACAGATGAGGCTAAGACAGGAGGATCACTATGAGGCCAAGTTGTTTAGTGAGACCTTGTACCAAATAAATAAGTAAATAAAATATTTTTAGA